>NC_090323.1:179241274-179541274 GCF_040869045.1 Eurosta solidaginis | reverse complement strand
CATAAGTGGAAAGTGCCTTCCAACGATTAGTTCTTTGATGGATCGGGCGCTTCGGGATATTCGTACCTGTGAATCTAATGTCGGGTGGAAAGTCAATGCGGAGAAGACGGATATGGTCTTGTTTACAAATAGGTATAAGGTCCTAATTTGGACTAGGCCTAAGTAAGGAGGGGTGACCTTACAGGAGAAACTTTGCACAAAATATCTAGGAATCATCTTAGACAGTAAGCTGTGATGGCTGCTCAACAAGGAGGAGAGGGTTAGGAAGGCCTCAACGGCACTCTATGCATGTAAAAGAATGCTGGGGTCTTTCTCATTGGGTTTTTACAGCGATTGTAAACCCTATTCTATACTATGGAGTTCTTGTTTGGTGGAAAGCCACACAAAAAACAACATACCTCAAAAAATTGGAGGGGATATGCAGATTATCGATGCTTAGCATTACGGGAGTCCTGAAAGCAACCCACGGCGGCTGCACTGTATGCCATTCTGCACATTTCACCTGTAGACCTGGTAACAAAGAACATAGCATTAACAACGGCAACCAGGCTCGGTGCCTCGGGGCATCTTGAGCGCCGACCATATCGCTTCCCCTTTTCAATAATGACGCAATTGTAAAATATTAAGTCTTGGTGAAGCAACTTTCAATATTTGCATCAACTAGAGGAATGTGCGAATGCAATAACGACGCAAGTGGTCTAGCGCGGATATTATTTGTAATAAAATTTATACACAGCAAAGTTTAGTACTCTTTAAAGCTTTTGTGCGCGTTATCTCGAAACTTTAAAATTGACATTTGCGTTATTATTGATATGGGCATAGTAGTATAGCGTCAACAATCACAAGACGAACATACCACCTGATTCCCTATCTGCGCTTCCAGGGAGATCTTAAGGCCACAATAGAGGTGGACGGTTAGCGCAAATATGCGCAAATCGCGGACGAGGCGATACATGTTCCAAAGTAGTGGAAGGAGTAGGGCTGTGCTGATCCGGAAATAAGCAGATCCTACAGGCTGCCGGATTACTGTAGCGTTATCCAAGCAGAAATATTAGCCGTAACCAAAGCATTAGAAACCCTGGAAGAGAATAGCTTAAGCTGCAACCGTGATAACTTTTATATTGACAGTCAAGCAGCAATTAAGGCACTAATCTCGCATACCACAGCATCTAGATGCGTGTTAGAGTGTAAGCAGTCTCTGGAGAGAATCGGGACAGGGAGAAGTATAAATCTATATTGGGTCCCAGGGCATATGGGAATAAATGGGATGAAAAAGCGGACGAACTAGCTAAAAACGGCGCATCTCTTTAAGCTTTCTCCATGGACGTCCCAATTAGACAGAGCGAGATTAAGCGAAAGGCGTGGGTTCAAGCGCGGAGCTGTAAAGTGTCGAAGATTACGTGTAGGTCCTACAACTTTAGACTAACAAAGTTGCTTCTATCTTTAAAAAGAGAGGACTGTATACTCATGACGGGTATTCTGACTAGACACTGCCTTCTGGCGTCACATGCCTTTAATTTAAGCTTGGTCAGTTATAGCAGATGTAGGAAGTGCAGGTTGGAGGAGGAAACGATCGAGTACGTTCTGTGCTCGTGCCCTTCACTTGCCAGGCTAAGACTCCAGCTATTATGAGTGATACAGCTGTCAGATCTAGAAGCAGCAAGTAGCTTAAGTCCTAGGAAGCTTCTAGTATTTTCTAAGAGGGCGAAGTTATTTTATAATATAGTTCCTGGTTTTTGATAGGGTTTTTCAGTTTGGTCGTTAAAACAAACTTCTGGTAACACTACAGACTCAATCAGTCTATGTGAGGTCCTCATGGACCGGCCATTACAACCTAACCTAACCTACCCGGCAAAAAGTCGGGCCATGTTTCAATTTCCGGAAGGAAAATTGTTTGAAATAGTAAGCGAGTCAGGATTGTACCTCTGTACCAAATTTCAAACAAACAGCACCGTAAATAGTATTTTTAGGAAAGGATCTGCTCCCGGTTAAATTCCTGGTTAAATAGCACTGTGCCGTTTCCGATACCCTCGAGTATCATATATGAGCAACCTTAGATATAGCTTCTACTATGGAAATGATTTTAACGTGGTGAACTATGTATTTCTGTTTTTTGTATGGGACGTGGCTGTATAGACTTTGTAAACTCGAACTTAAAAGAAGTTTGGTGATTTTCAAATACTTCCTAAAAAATCGTCAAAATTTGTCAATTTTTTTGTTTGCTGTTTTTGTATATTTTTTTACTATTTTCTTTGAAAAGCTTATACCTTTAATATTTGTTCCAAAGTGATTACGAATCTTGAAAAAAATCGGTGAACGTGAAGCACTTCACGGATATTCTTATATGGGACAGGGAACCTGTTAAGCATGTACAACTTCCCTCGAACATAGACATAATATTTAGAAAAATAGGACCAGTCGTTTGAGAGGAGTTTAGTCAAAAAGACACGTTCAGAAAAATTATATATATTAAGATAGTGAAGCAATACAACAAAAACGCAGGACGCTAATTTTACGAACTCACTCAGATAGCCTATTGGGAGAAGTGTGAACACAAGAATATACGATGATCAGAAAAGGAAACAGGAAAAAAGCTTCGGGGAGGGTCTCTATTGCTATAACAGCAACAACAAGTAAGGAAGGCTAAGTTCGGGTGTAACCGAACATTACATACTCAGTTGAGAGCTATGGAGACAAAATAAGGAAAATCACCATGTAGGAAAATGAACCTAGGGTAACCCTGGAATGTGGTTGTATGACATGTGTATCAAATGGAAGGTATTAAAGAGTATTTTAAGAGAGAGTAGGCCATAGTTCTATGGATGGACGCCATTTAGGGATATCGCCATAAAGGTGGACCAGGGCTGACTCTAGAATTTGTTTGTACGATATGGGTATCAAATGAAAGGTGTTACCTAGCATTTTAAGAGGGAGCGAGCCTTAGGTCTATCGGTGGACGCCTTTTCGAGATATCGCCATCAAGGTGGGCCAGGGGTGACTCTAGGATGTGTTTGTACGATATGGGTATCAAATGAAAGGTGGTAATGAGTATTTTAAAAGGGAATGGGCTTTAGTTCTATAGGTGAACGCCTTTTCGAGAAATCGCCATAAAGGTGGACCAGGGCTGACTCTAGAATTTGTTTGTACGATATGGCTATCAAATGAAAAGTGTTACTGAGCATTTTAACAGGGAGCGGGCCTTAGGTCTATCGGTGGACGCCTTTTCGAGATATCGCCATTAAGGTGGGCCAGGGGTGACTCTAGAATGTGTTTGTACGATATGGGTATCAAATGAAAGGTGTTAATGAGTATTTTCAAAGGGAGTGATCCTTAGTTCCATAGGTGGACGCCGTTTCGAGATATCGCCATAAAGGTGGACCAGGGGTGACTCCAGAATGTGTTTGTACGATATGGGAATCAAATGAAAGATGTTACTGAGCATTTTAAGAGGGAGTGGGCATTAGGTCTATAGGTGGACGCCTTTTCGAGATGTCCCCATTAGGGTGGGCCAGGGGTGACTCTAGAATGTTTGTACGATATGGGTATCAAACGAAAGGTGTTACTGAGCATTTTAAAAGGGAGTGGGCATTAGGTCTATAGGTGGACGCCTTTTCGAAATATCGCCATTAGGGTGGTCCAGGGGTGACTCTAGAATGTGTTTTTACGATATGGGTATCAAATGAAAGGTGGTAATGAGTATTTTAAAAGGGAATGGGCTTTAGTTCTATAGGTGAACGCCTTTTCGAGAAATCGCCATAAAGGTGGGCCAGGGGTGACTCTAGAATGTTTGTACGATATGGGTATCAAACGAAAGGTGTTACTGAGCATTTTAAGAGGGAGTGGGCATTAGGTCTATAGGTGGACGCCTTTTCGAGATATCGCCATTAGGGTGGGCCAGGGGTGACTCAAGAATGTTTGTACGATATGGGTATCAAACGAAAGGTGTTACTGAGCATTTTAAGAGGGAGTAGGCATTAGGTCTATAGGTGGACACCTTTTCGAGATATCGTCATTAGGGTGGGCCAGGGGTGACTCTAGAATGTTTGTACGATATGGGTATAAAACGAAAGGTGTTACTGAGCATTTTAGGAGGGAGTGGGCATTAGGTCTTTAGGTGGACGCCTTTTCGATATAGCACCATTAGGGTGGGCCAGGGGTGACTCTAGAATGTTTGTACGATATGGGTATCAAAGGAAAGGTGTTACTGAGCATTTTAAAGAGGGAGTGGGCACTAGGTCTATAGGTGGACGCCTTTTTGAGATATCGCCATTAGGGTGGGCCAGGGGTGACTCTAGAATGTTTGTATGATATGGGTAAATAGCAAAAGGTGTTACTGAGCATTTTAGGAGGGAGTGGGCATTAGGTCTTTAGGTGGACGCCTTTTCGATATACCACCATTAGGGTGGGCCAGGGGTGACTCTAGAATGTTTGTACTATATGGGTATCAAAGGAAAGGTGTTACTGATCATTTTAAAGAGGGAGTGGGCATTAGGTCTATAGGTGGACGCCTTTTCGAGATATCGCCATTAGGGTGGGCCAGGGGTGACTCTAGAATGTGTTTGTACGATATGGATATCAAATTAAAGGTATTAATGAGGGTTTTAAAAGCGAGTGGCCCTTATATATATACCACTAACAGTATTCCTGCCAAGATTACAAACGCTGTTGATTTCGCCTTGTAGAACATTTTCATTTTCTTCTACTTAATATGGTAGGTGTCACAACCTATTTATAAAGTTTTTTCTAAAGTTATATTTCGCGTCAATAAAACAATCCAATTACCCTACCATGTTTCATCCCTTTTTTCGTATTTGGTATAGAATTATGGCATTTTTTCATTTTTCATAATTTTCGATATCGAAAAAGTGGGCGTGGTCATAGTCGGATTTCGTTCATTTTTCATACCAAGATAAAGTGAGTTCAAGTAAGCACGTGAACTAAGTTCATTAAAGATAAGTCGATTTTTGCTCAAGTTATCGTGTTAATGGCCATGCGGAAGGACATACGGACGACTGTGTATAAAAACTGGGCGTGGCATCTACCGATTTCGCCCATTTTCACAGAAAACAGTTATGGTCATAAAATCTATACCCCTACCAAATTTCAAAAGAATTGGTTAATTTTTGTTCGACTTATGGCGTTAAAAGTATCCTAGACAAATTAAATGAAAAAGGGCGGAGCCACGCCCATTTTGAAATTTTCTTTTATTTTTGTATTTTTTTGCACCATATCATTACTGGAGTTGAATGTTGACATAATTTACTTATATACTGTAAAGATATTAAATTTTTTGTTAAAATTTTACTTTAAAAACAATTTTTTTTTAAAAGTGGGCGTGGTCCTTCTCCGATTTTGCTAATTTTTATTAAGCGGTCATATAGTAATAGGAGTAACGTTCCTGCCAAATTTCATCATGATATCTTCAACGACTGCCAAATTACAGCTTGCAAAACTTCTAAATTACCTTCTTTTAAAAGTGGGCGGTGCCACGCCCATTGTCCAAAATTTTACTAATTTTCTATTCTGCGTCATAAGTTCAACTCATGTACCTTTAGCTGTCTTTTGTAATGAATTATCGCACTTTTTCGGTTTTTCGAAATTTTCGATATCGAAAAAGTGGGCGTGGTTATAGTCCGATATCGTTCATTTTAAACAGCGATCTGAGATGAGTGCTCAGGAACCTACATACCAAATTTCATCAAGATACCTCAAAATTTACTCAAGTTATCGTGTTAACGGACGACCGGACGGACGGACGGACGGACGGACGGACGGACGGACATGGCTCAATCAAATTTTTTTTCGATCCTGATTATTTTGATATATGGAAGTCTATATCTATCTCGATTCCTTTATATATGTACAACCAACCGTTATCCAATCAAACTTAATATACTTTGTGAGCTCTGCTCAACTGAGTATAAAAACGAAAGGACTTGGTAAAAACTAAAAATTGATTACCAAATTTGGAGGAGTAAATCAGTTTTAAGTAGAGCGTACGATTTCTTCTCGAACACAAGCGAGATTTTCGAGACCCGAGAAATCGAGAACTCGACTTCTCGCGAGATTTTCGTGTCTCAAAGTACTAGTAAATCTCGTCAGCTTTTCGACATTTTTACTTAATCGCTGTAGGGACAGTATTTATACACTTGTTTTTTTTTTACTTATGACCTTTTTGTTGGTTATATTACTTCCAATGACATTTAACTCAAAAAATATTTATTATACATATAATCTTGTTCGCAATGTTTTATGTTTCAATGAGACATCAAGAACATGGCTTCTCGCGAGATTCTCGAACCTCGAATTACTCGTAATACTCGCGATCTTCTCGAATTTCAATTCAGTCGCTGCATTGGCAATATTCTATACATTTCGGGGTTTTTTCTTGTGGTTTTGCCGACATTTTGGCTTGTGCACCAGAAGAAATCGTAACCTCTATATAAAACAGCCAATGAATCGATTAAGTTGAATGTCGAGAAGCTCGCGAGCTTTACAAGTAATTAGAGATTCGAGAATCTCGCGAGCCTTACGAGTAATTCTCGATTCGAGAATCTCGCGAGAAGACGAGATTCGTGGGAAAACTCTTCTCGAACATGTTCGAGAAATCGTTGGCTCTAGTTTTAAGTGTTTCCTGGACATACGATACGACGACTGAGTTGAATGTCAAGAAGTTCGCGAGCTTTACGAGTAATTCGAGAATCTCCCAAGCCTTACGAGTAATTCTAGATTCGAGAATCTCGCGAGAAGGCGAGACTCCCGAGAAATCTCTTCTCGAACATGTTCGAGAAATCGTAGGCTCAAGTTTTAAGTGTATCCTGGGCGAACAATTTTTAAGATCGCGGGTTCAAATCGAGTTCAAGGCCCAACAACAATTATTTTATCATTACTATTATTATGATACATTTTTTTTTTTAATTGAAAAAATTTCAAATTCGAATAGAAGAAAGAAGAAGTTTAGACAACTGCCAAACTCGTTGTATAGATCCATTTCGGGAACCGCTGAATTCCTTCAATGGCAACTTTTAGGCCCCGCTGCTATAATTATTAAGCTAGCAAAGCGGGTGCTTGTTTTTCTTCATTATTTCTACTTCTATCCTGTTTCTTGCCAATTGATTTACACAGCGCTGCGACATCTGTTGCAATGACGCCATAGTGTCATATTTATTGACACTTTTTTCCCCGTGCTCTGGGATATATTAACAATTTTTGTTGTTATATTGGCCTTCTGATTTGTGAGATCACGGGTTAGAATGAAGCTCAAGGCCTAACAAAAAAATTTTTTTTTCTTTCTAATATTCTACTTTAGAAATTTTTCCGATTAAGAAAAACTTTATCATAACAATAATAATGATAAAATAATTGTTGTTAAACCTTGAGCTCGATTCGAACCCACGATCTTACAAATCTGTAGGCCGATATAACAACAAAAATTGTAAAAATGTTTAGTTAGTTGCTGTTTTGATATATTGGACGGGCGGATTGATGGTTTGGATGAGTTAGAACAAACAAAACCAGCTCTGGAGAAAAAATCAATTCAATCAATCAAAATTCAATTGCTAAAAAAGCTAACGAGCAGTTGACAATTTCCACCTCTAATTAACTACAAAAGTCAGATATTAACTGGATGGGATGCCATGGCAACCATTGTAACAGAGAAACGGCAAAAAAAATCAAACCGAAATAATTTTAAGGTAGAAAATTATGTTGAAAAAAAAAAAATTGTTAGCTGTATATAATAAGATTTGGCGAGGTTCAACCGACCGATCTGTGAGGACCTCATGATTATATAGTGTTTCCAGATATTTGTTTAATGACCAAACTAAAACCTCTATCAAAAACCAATATTATAAAATAAGTCTGTCCTCTTGGAAAATACTAGAAGCTTTTTAAGACCCATGCCACTTGCTGCTTCTAAATCTTATGGCAAAATCTCTCCAAGTAGTTGGAGTTTTGGTCTGGCAAGCACAGTACACGAGTGTAAAAGCATATTTGATCATTCCCTGCTCTAACCCGCACTTCCTACATCTCATATCAATGACTAGGCAGCCTGTGACACCAGAAGACCATGTCCAGTCAGATTAACCGTCACGAGTCTACGGTTATCTCGTTTTAATGACAGCAATTAATTTTTTAGTCTAGGGTTGTAAGGCCTAAACATGGTCTTCGACAAGTTCAATGTGGTGCAAAATATTTGGGGTTTTGCAAAGAAAATTGATAGATAAGAAAGCACACTGCTTTATTGGAAACCAACTTGTAGTTAGCTCTTAGTAGGCTTTTTTCCTGCTGGGAACTTTTGATTTAAAATGAGGAAGCAACAACAAAGCTCTAGCTGACCAACCATAGTACATATAGCTGACTTCGAAATCACTAAAATGTTTTGATTTTAAAGATATAGATACCACGTATGACATTAGGAGCCTTGCGAAAACAACAACAACTACACTATGAATAAGTTTCTAAGAATTTCAAAGTACACGTCAATAATTAACTCCGCTTATTTGATAATTGCTTAATAATATTTATACAGCCTGGTCTTATATTGCGTTTCAATATTTCAAGCACGTACATATTTCTGGAAACAAACAAAAAAATTGTTAGAAATTGGTTTAAGTTTATTACAAATTTTTCTCGGAATCGGCGCACAAAGCTTCCATGCCAGCAGATTCTCCAATACATTACTTCTCTGTCGAAAAGATCAGATGAGGCACGTTGAGGTAAAGACTTCCCCTTCACTTGCGGTGATCTTAATTATATTTTCCCAAATAAGAAAATGTTTAGATATTTGAAAATATTTTGACACTAATAGAAAATTAATAATTTTTTTCGAAATATTTGTACTAACTAAATTATGTTTTTCTCTACGGAATCCGAGTTTTTATCGGTATCTGTTTCAAAACAATACGATAAATTATTGTTCTCAAATCGCTAAGCATACCGATAAAATAGTGGTAAAACTATAATAGTAAATCGGAAGTTTTCGATACAAAATCGATAAATTTTTGATAAAAATCGATAAACCACTGACAAAAAATTAGATATAACAATTATATAATTTATCGATAAATTTTGTGTAGCAAATCCATAACTTTTCAATAACAAATCGACAGGTTTTTAGAAACAAGTCCATAACTTTTAATTAAAAATCGATGAAAAGGCGATAATGAGCTGACAACGATAACAAATCGACGACTTTTCGATAAAAAATCGATAACACACCGATAAACAATTTAATATCAACAAAAATATAACACTTCGATAACAAATCGATATCTTTTCTAAACATCGTCGATAAAACAATTAAACATTGCGAGTTGTAAGCTGTTGAAATGACTAATGAAATGAGATCCTCTAACGACAAAATTAGTTAGATTCACTGAAAATAAATCATTTTTACAAAATATGGTTGACCTGAGACCAATAGTTTCTCTCTTGTTTAAATGACTACACAAATTTTAGACCGAAAGTTTCTGTTCTGGGATTGGGACTGGGAATGGGAATGACAAAAAAGTGATCGATATGTTAACAAAAATGTATCGGCTTTTGTTGAAAATATATCAATTTGTTATCGCCATGTTATCGATTTGCTATCGAAAAGTCATTGATTTTATACCGTTATCAGCTCATTATGGCATTTTCATTTTAATCAAAAGGTTATGGATTTGGTTTTAAAAGCTACCGATTAAAATGTACCGATAATACCGGAATATACTACTGGGAATTTATAATTAAGATCACCGCAATTGAAGGGGAAGTCCATACCTCAAAATGCCTTATCTGATTCTTTACTATGATAAATGCGTTCGCATTCGACCAAGAAGTCATGTGATTGAAAATCAGCAGACATGAGAACTTAGTGCACCGATTCCGAGAAAAATTTGTAATAAGCTAAAACTAATTTCTAATAAGTTCTTTGTTTGCTCCAAAAACATGTACGTGCTTGAAATATTGCAACGCAATTTCAGACCAGGCTGTATAAATATTATTAAGCAGCTATCATAAAAGTGGAGTTAATTATTGACGTGTTCTTTGAAATTCTTAGAAACTTATTCATAGCGTAGTTGTTATTGTTCTCGCAAAGTTCCCAATGTCTTACGTGGTATCTCTCTATTTCTCTTTAAAATCAAAACATTTTATTGTTTTCGAAGTCAGCTATATATACCCTGTTTGGCCAGCTAGCCCTTTGTTGTTGCTTCCTCGTTTTAAACTAAAATACCCCAGCAGGAAAAAACCCACTAAGAGTTAATTATAAGTTGATTTCCAATAAAGCAGCGTGCTTTCTTATCTATCAATTTTCTTTGCAAAAGGTCAAATATTTTGCACCACATTGAACTTGTCGAAGATCATGTGTAGGCCTTACAACCCTAGACGAACAAATTAATTGGTATAAATAAAAAGAGAGAACTGTATACTCATGATGATTAATCTGAACGGACATTGACTTCTGACGTCACAGGCTGCCTAGTCAGCAGAGCTGATTAAGAATAATATCATTTGCTTTTTGAAATTTGAGTTTTTCTACAATCAGTATTTCAAAATTTTTTCTTCGTACGAGAATTATGCTTTCATTTTTTTAATGCTGCAATAATGCAGAGAAATAAGAATTTCATTCAGCACCGCGTGCAATTGAAAAGAATGCTAAATCAGCCTGCAGAAATAAATACACCCAAATCAATGAGTGCACTCAGGCGATTTCACATTTTTGGTGTGTGAAGTCATTCATTCAGACCAATCACTGACTACAAAAATGCGCAAATAGTACTTAAAATAGTACGAAATAATTTTAAGTTCCTTTTTATGAAAGCTTAGTTTTAAAAATTGCTTGAAAAAGTTTTTATGAAGATAATCAGCGTGAGAAGAGTTAAAACAACTTGCTCAAGAGCATTAAGCATGTCAATTTTAAAAATGTCGAGTTATATTGAAAAAAAGTATAATTCTGGCAAGTTGAACATTCCTGTCTTTCATATTAAATTTTTTATTGGACTTGCTGGTATAGTGATTTTTTTTTACTTGGGCATATTTAATTAACCCTCGGAGCATATTTGGTGATTCATTTTGTTAAGTTTTCTTAACAAATTTTGTTCGCTTTTTTCGAATGAGCCCTTTAAATTCGCTATCACAGCTTTAAAAAAATAAAGCTAAGTGGAAAATAAATGCCTGTCGCAATTTTTTTTTGAAATTGTCATAGACAAAGTGCAAAACCACCCAAATAACACAAATCGCAAACGTAAGATTTTACGGCTCTAAACCCCAGACACCCCACTCATAAATTTTTTATTTGAACCTTATTTTGGAAAAATAACGGTTGAATAATGTGTTGCTTTCACAAATGTAATAAAATTTTTTAGTAAGCAGAAGCATTTTTAAATTTAGAAAAATGAATGAACAAGAAAAGTTGTCTACAGTAAATTTTCTACCCACCTGTAAAGTCTGCATCATCGGTTTCAATAAATTTTTTTTCCACGTGATCATTTTGATTTGGAGGGTGGAGCCGTGTGTAGAAGTCCGCGAAAGTGGGGAAAGCTTCCGACCGCCATACACCTGGGAATGGCCGGAGCGATTCTTTTGCATGTGGTACAAGCAGCTCACTACTGCCGGTCGCTTGCGGCCAAGTATCCTCTGGGTAGCCGCTAAACATCCGTTTAGCGATGAGCTAATGTGAGAAGGCGACAACCTGGCTAGGACACTCTGACATAATCGGTTTAAGGGCTAGCCGGGGGAGATCTCATCGGCAGTGCCTGTACACCTCTAGGTGCGGCTGCAAGCGGGCATCTGTCTTGGAGCAAGCGGCTCGCTATATAAACGTGCAACTAATATTTTCAACCCCGCTGAGCGAGTTGTGCGCTGGGATTGGGACCCGCCATGTAAAACCATACTTAAATGAACTATAACAACAAGACTCGGATAAATACACTCTCTATTGATGACGACCATGGCAAACGTTTGAAGGACAATGAATTGAGGGCATGTACCTGGAATGTTCGCTCCCTGAATGGGATTGGTGCAGATGCCCGGCTTGTTGATGTCATCGTCAAAGCAAAATCTGACATCACCGTCATCCAAGAAATGCGTTGGACGAAGCAAGGAAGAAAGAAGATCAAAAATTGTTACATCTATTGGAGTGGCCATACGAATAAGCGCAGATTCGGCGTCGGATTCGTGGTCGGAGAGATACTTTGTCGCCAAGTGCTGGCGTTCGCGCCTGTGGACGAGCGTCTCGCCGCTATCCGAATAAAAGCACAATTTTTTAACATATCATTCATCTGCGCCCATGCGCCGACAGAGGAGAAAGACGATAAGTTCAAATACACTTTTTATGAGCAATTGGAACGCACGTACGAGCACTGCCCCCGTCATGATATAAAAGTCGTGCTTGGCGACTTTAACGCCAGAGTGGGCAAAGAAGGGGTGTTTTTGGCCCTACAGTCGGAAAGTTCAGCCTACACAATGAAACTTCTCCTAACGGACTGAGGCTGATTGACTTTGCCGGTGGTCGAAACATGGTCATATCCAGCACGAGTTTCATGCATAAAAAGATACACCAAGCAACATGGTTGTCTCCTGATCGAAATACTCGCTATCAGATCGATCACGTTATGATAGACGGACGGCACGCATCCAGTGTTTTAGATACGCGAACGATCCGAGGACTTAACATCGACTCGGACCATTATCTCGTTGCAGCCAAAATATGCACCCGCCTCAACGCGGCTAAAATCAAGGAACAACAAACACAAGGAAAGCTAGACGTCGAAAAGCTTCAATCACAACAGACTTCCAATGATTTCGCAACTCGACTCTCACACCTGCTCTCTGAGAGCACAACTCATCCTGAAGGAATACAGGAGCAGTGGGAGCATATCTCCAAAGCACTTCGTACTGCCGCCAGGGAAAAAATTGGTTACCGGCGGCCACGAAAAAACAACTGGTACGATGAAGAATGCCGCGCTGCAACCGAAAGAAAGGACGCTGCGTACACGTAGCGAGCGCGACAAGAGGAGTGTGTGAACACTATCGTGAGTTGAAAAAGGAAGCGAGACGCCTTTTCATGAAGAAAAAAGTAGAAGCAGAAAGGCGTGAATGCGAGGAGGTTGAGCTGCTAGCCACCAGGAATAACGCCCGAAAATTTTACCAAAAAATACGGCGACAGACGTAAGGTTTTAAGACCGGGGCAAACTCCTCTAGGAACGAAAACGGCGACCTTGTAACTGATGTTCAGAGATTACGGAGGGAACACTTCTCTGCTCTCCTAAATGGAGGCAGCAATTCACCGCGCAGAGATGAAGAACCCGATCCCGCATTCGATGATTATTATGACGAAGTTAGAATAGCAATAACCAGATTGAAAAACAACAAGGTCGTGGGCGCTGATGGATTGCCTGCGGAGCTATTCAGGTACGGCGGCGAGGAGTATGTAAGGCGCATGCAGCAGCTTCTTGCTAAATAAGTGCGGAAGAGTGCATGTCCGAGGATTGGAATTTAAGTGTTCTTTGCCCAGTCCACAAGAAGGGGGATACTGCAAAATGCACCAACTATCGTGCAATTAGCCTTCTTAATATCGCATATAAGGTCCTTTCAAGTATATTGTGCGAAAGATTGAAGCCCACCGTGAACCGGCTGATTGCACCTTATCAGTGCGGCTTCAGACCTGGTAAATCTACCATCGACCAGATTTTCACAAAGCGCCAAATCTTGGAAAAAACCCGTGAAAAGAGAATCGACACACATCACCCCTTCTTCGAGTTCAAAGCCGCCTTCGACAGCACGAAAAGTAGCTGCCTATGTGCCGCTATGTCTGAATTTGGTTTCCCCGCAAAACTTATACGGCTGTGCAAAATGACGTTGAGCAACACCATCAGCTCAGTCAGAATTGGGAAGGACATCTCCGAGCCGTTCGAAACTAAACGAGGTTTCAGACAGGGTGACCCCCTATCGTGCGATTTCTTTAGTTTGTTGCTGGAGAAAATTATACTAGCTGCAGAACTTAACCGCACTGGAACAATATACTATAAAAGCGTGCAATTACTGGTATATGCTGATGATATTGATATCATCGGCCTTAACACCCGCGCTGTTAGTTCTGCTTACTACAGACTGGAAAAAGAAGCGGTAAAGATGGGTTTGATGGTGAATGAGGACAAAACGAAATACCTGCTGTCATCGAGCAAAGAGTCAGCGCATATGCTCCTTGGCAACCACGCTACTGTTGGCAGCCATAATTTCGAAATAGTAAAAGACTTCGTTTATTTGGAACACTACCAAAAACATCAGCACTGAAATCCAGTGAAGAATCAATCTTGCCAATAAATGCTACTTTGGACTAGGTAGGCAATTGAAAAGTAAAGTCCTCTCTCGGCGAACGAAAATCATACTCTACTCTACGCATCCTGCTATATGGGGCAGAAGCATGGACCATGACAACAGCAGATGAAGCGGCTTTGAGAGTGTTCGAGAGAAAAGTTCTTCGAAAGATTTATGGACCTCTACGCTTTGGCGATGGCGAGTACCGAAGGAGATTTAATGATGAGCTGTACGAGCTGTACGCAGACATCAACATAGTCCAGCGAATTAGAAGGCAGCGGCTGCGCTGGCTAGGCCATGTTATGCGCATGAAAGATGATGCTCCCGCCAAGAAAGTGTTTCTATCGGAACCTGCCTATGGAAGCAGAGGTAGACGGCGGCCCCCACTCCGTTGGAAGGACCAGGTGGAAAGCGATTTAAACTCCCTTGGTGTGACCAATTGGCGCCGGTTGGCGGAGCGAAGGAGCGACTGGCGCGCCTTGTTGGACGGCCACAACCGTTTAGACGGTTAAGCGCCAATTAAGTAAGTAAGTAAGTAAGATCATTTTGATACATGTAAATCTTTATTTATTTCGATTAGCTTATGCCATTACGATGCAGAGTAACAGATCAAACCAATAACTTATTATCTTGGGTAGAATAAAATAAAATAGATATTTCCAAAATTTTACATCATTTGCGTACCATACAACAACATATGGCACATTTATATAAAAACCTGTGAAAATCGGCGTGATATCGAGCAATCTATTTAAGTGCACCTTGGGTGTATACTGTTTACTTTACTGAAAAATTTCTAAACTGTACCTACTCGAAATTCTTTATTTACTTTATTATACTCAGTTGAGCAGAGCTCACAGAGTATATTAAGTTTGATTGGATAACGGTTGGTTGTACATATATAAAGGAATGGAGATAGATATAGACTTCCATATATCAAAATAATCAGGATCCAAAAAAAATTTTATTGAGCCATGTCCGTCCGTCCGTCCGTCCGTCCGTTAACACGATAACTTGAGTAAATTTTGAGGTATCTTGATGAAATTTGGTATGTAGGTTCCTGAGCACTCATCTCAGATCGCTATTTAAAATGAACGATATCGGACTATAACCACGCCCACTTTTTCGATATCGAAAATTTCGAAAAACCGAAAAAATGCGATAATTCATTGCCAAAGGCGGTTAAAGCGATGAAACTTGGTAGATGGGTTGACGTTATGACGCAGAATAGAAAATTAGTAAGAGTTTGGACAATGGGCGTGGCACCGCCCACTTTTACAAGAAGGTAATTTAAAAGTTTTGCAAGCTGTAATTTGGCAGTCGTTGAAGATATCATGATGAAATTTGGCAGGAACGTTACTACTATTACTATATATGTGCTAAATAAAAATTAGCAAAATTGGATGAAGAACACGCCCACTTTTAAAAAAATTTTTTTTTTAAATTGAAATTTTAACAAAAAATTTAATATCTTTACTGTATATAAGTAAATTAAGTCAAAATTCAACTCCAACAATGATATGATGCAACAAAATACAAAAATAAAAGAAAATTTCAAAATGGGCGTGGCTCCGCCCATTTTCATTTAGTGTGTCTAGAATACTTTTAATGCCATAAGTCGAACAAAAATTTACCAATCCTTTTGAAATTTGGTAGGAGCATAGATTCTATGACGCTAACTGTTCTCTGTGAAAATGGGCGAAATCGGTGGAAGCCACGCCCAGTTTTTATACACAGTCCACCGTCTGTCCTTCCGCTCGGCCGTTAACACAATAACTTGAGCAAAAACCGATATATCTTTACTAAACTTAGCCCACGTACTTATCTGAGCTCACTTTATCTTGGTATAAAAAATGCCCAAATTCCGACCATAACCACGCCCACTTTATCGATATCAAAAATTACGAAAAATTTAAAAAATGCCATAATTCTATACCAAATACAAAAAATGGGATGAAACATGGTAACTGCATTGGTTTATTGACGCAAAATATAACTTTGGAAAAAACTTTGTAAAATGGGTGTGACACCTACCATATTAAGTAGAAGAAAATGAAAAAGTTCTACAAGGCGAAATCAACAGCCCTTGGAATCTTGGCAGGAATACTGTTAGTGTTATTGAATATATAAATAAATTAGCAGTACCCGACAGATGATTTTCTGGATCACCTGATCCACTTTTGGTCGATATCGCGAGAACGCCTTCACATATACATCTAAGGGCCACTCGCTTTTAAAACCCTCATTAATACCTTTAATTTGATATCCATATCGTACAAACACATTCTAGAGTCAACCCTGGCCCACCCTAATGGCGATATCTCGAAAAGGCGTGCACCTATAGACCTAATGCCCACTCCCTCTTAAAATGCTCAGTAACACCTTTCGTTTGATACCCATATCGTAAAAACATTCTAGAGTCACCCCTGGCCCACCCTAATGGCGATATCTCGAAAAGGCGCCCACCTATAGAACTAAGGATTACTCCCTTTTAAAATACTCATTACCACCTTTCATTTGATACCCATATCGTACAAACACATTCCAGAGTCACCCCTGGCCCACCCTAATGGCGATATCTCGAAAAGGCGTCCACCTATAGAACTAAGGATTACTCCCTTTTAAAATACTCATTACCACCTTTCATTTGATACCCATATCGTACAAACACATTCCAGAGTCACCCCTGGCCCACCCTAATGGCGATATCTCGAAAAGGCGCCCACCTATAGAACTAAGGATTACTCCCTTTTAAAATACTCATTACCACCTTTCATTTGATACCCATATCGTACAAACACATTCTAGAGTCACCCTGGCCCACCCTAATGGCGATATCTCGAAAAGGCGCCCACCTATAGACCTAATGCCCACTCCCTCTTAAAATGCTAAGTAACACCTTTCGTTTGATACCCATATCGTACAAACACATTCTAGAGTCAGCCCTGGTCCACCTTTATGGCGATATCCCTAAATGGCGTCCATCCATAGAACTATGGCCTACTCTCTCTTAAAATACTCTTTAATACCTTCCATTTGATACACATGTCATACAACCACATTCCAGGGTTTCCCTAGGTTCATTTTCCTACATGGTGATTTTCCTTATTTTGTCTCCATAGCTCTCAACTGAGTATGTAATGTTCGGTTACACCCGAACTTAGCCTTCCTTACTTGTTTTTTTTATGCTCTTTTTTCATAAGAAAATTTTCTTGCACTTTTAATGTTTTTCATGTTATTAGTAAAATATACTCGTTAATTACGTACTCACCGTAAAGGTTTCTGAGGTCTCGAAAACTAGTGTTTTAGATAATTTTTTATAGTATAATAGCAACATGTGCCGCCAAATGTGTTAATGCATAGGCCAACAAATTCTAAAACTTCATCTTATATTAGGATGTCAATATTTTATAATTTCGGAATACCGGCATTTTCGGGATCTTGTATTGTAATTAATACCGGGATTTAGATATTCTTCAGATTTCAAAAACTTAACCTACGAAAGTGCACAATATTATTTGGGATAACCTTTTATGTATCAACTCATAAGGACAAACAATCACATAGTTTGAAAAAAATAATATACATTGTGAAATAAGGCCATAATTTCTTGAGAACCATTGAATCTATTGTGATCTGTCAAAAAAATTCATAAATCCTACTTATGTGTATGTTCTGCTTTTAATACAAAGCAACATTCAAAAACTTCAAAAAGTATTCCTACATGCAAAAAAATACTACTACTATAGGTTTGTATGTATTCCTATGTAGGTATATGTATGTGCGCATGCTAAAATAATATTGAAATAGATAAGCTTTAAAAAGCGGTTTTCTGACGGCATGTTCATGTTTCTTATGGAAATAAATTTGGAGTCCCGAAAGTGCTGGAATTTGTAATAAAGGTGAAGTCTCTGAATTTACATCGTTAGCATGCATATTGTCAAATAAAAATAAAAAATGTATTCAAATAATTTTATACACCAAGCGCACCAGTAGGAAATGAGCGCATGTATGGCAAACTTTCGGAAGAGCTGCAGCAATCGTGCAAATATTTATTCCAGAAAAGAACACAAACATGTCCACTGCCAAGTGTGGGGAAACGGTTTAATAAATTTGTTGCATAAACTCCACCCCTAAATCGAACAATTGAAGTCTAAGCACTTCCGCAGTACTACTTTAACATTTTTTTTTTTTGCATACTGACGGCCCCCAGCGTACACATTAATTCTGCTTAACGGTTTCCCCAAACATTTTTTTTCAGAAAGATATACGTACTTATTCTCAGTACCTAGAAGTTGTTTTCATGATATAAACCAAAGTAGAAAATTATGATTCTTAGTGTGCGTTTTAGCACCACCAATTAAAGGACCAAAATGATTCAATTTTTTTATTACTTTCATTTTAAATGATCCCATCAACTAAATGGAGCATTTTAGAAAAATTTTCTTTTGAACAAAAAGTGTTCAGAACGGAAAGAGTTTTGTTTTTTTTTATAATTGTTGTATGGACATTGAGACAGCGCACTGCCCTCAAGTCGTCAAATGAAAGCAGCCTAATCCTGTTCATGCCAAGTCGTTGCAAGGCAATGGTTTGTTAACCGTCGAAATCTTAAACTGCTCAGCTACAGAGGAAACCCAATCAGCTAAGTAAAATAAATGCTGTATTAGTAATTAATATACATATATGTAATGGATAGAATTAGTAGAAAATTAATTCAATATGTTAATGAATACAGTTAGTTACTATTAAGAGAGGAACAAATCCTGTGTAACAAATCCTTAACTTTTCGATAACAAATCGACAGCTTTTTAAAAACAAATCCTTAAAAAGGTCAAATCCTTAACTTTTGATTAAAATGAAAACGCCATAGTGAGCTGATAACGATATAAAATCGATGACTTTTCGATAAGAAATCGATAACACGGCGATAACAAACTGATATATTTTCAACAAAAACCATATATTTTTGTTAACATATCGATCACTTTTTGTCATTCCCATTCCCAGTCCCATTCACAATTCCAATCCCAGAACAGAAACTTTCGGTCTAAAATGTGTGTAGCCATTTAAACAGGAGAGAAACTATTGGTCTCAGGTCAACCATATTCTGTAAGAATGAATAACTTTCAGTGAATCTAACTAATTTTGTCAATAGAAGAACTCATTTCGTTAGTCATTTCAACAGCTTACAACTCGCAATGTTTAGGTGTTTTATCGACGATGTTTAAACAAGATATCGATTTGTTATCTAAGTGTTATATTTTTTGTTGAATTGTTATATCTAATTTTTTGTCGATGGCTTATCGATTTTTATCAAAAAATTTATCGATTTTGTATCGAAAACTTCCGATTTCCTATTGTACTGTTACCACTTTTTTATCGGTATGTTTAGCGATTTGATAACAACCACTTATCGTATTGTTTTGAAACAGATACCGATAAAACTTAAATACAAAATCGATGAAACTTCTCTATGCCACCGATAGCAACTCCGATTCCGAAGAGAAAAACATAATTTAGTTAGTACAAATATTTAGAAAAAAAATTATTACTGTTTTATTAATGTCAAAATATTTTCAATATCTAAACCTTTTCTTATTTGGGAAAATATAATTAAGATCACCGCAAGTGAAGGGGAAGTCTTTACGTCAACGTGCCTTATCTGATCTTTTCGACCGAGAAGTAATGAGATTGAGAATCTGCTGGCATGAGAGCTTTGTGCACCGATTACGAGAAAAAATTGTAATAAACTCAAACTAATTTCTAACAAGTTTTTCGTTTGTTTCCAGAAATATGTACGTGCTTGAAATATTGAAATGCAATTTCAGACCAGGCTGTATAAATATTATTAAGCAGTTATCATATAAGCGGAATTAATTATTGACGTGTTCTTTGAAATTCTTATTCATAGTGTAGTTGTTATTGTTCTCGCAAAGTCCCAATGTCATACGTGGTATTTATATTTCTCTTTAAAATTAAACATTTTAGTGTTTTCGAAGTCAGCTATATGTACTCTGTTGCGCCAGCTAGAGCTTTGTTGTTGCTTCGTCGTTTTAAATCAAAAGATCCCAGCAGGAAAAAAGCCCACTAAGAGCTAACTACAAGTTGGTTTCCAATAAAGCAGCGTACTTTCTTATCCATCAATTTTCTTTGCAAAAGGCCAAATATTTTGCACGGCATTGGCCGTGGACTCAAGTGCGGAACTTGTCGAAGATCATGTGTAGGCTTTTCAACCTAGACTAACAAATTAATTGGTATAATTAAAAAGAGGGAACTGTATACTCATGACGGTTAATCTGGACGGACATTGACTTCTGACGTCACAGGCTGCCTAGTCAGTCATAGCAGGTAAAGAAAATCCGGGTTAGACGTTTTACGCTCGTGCCCCGTGCTTGCAAGACCAAAACTCCAGCTATTAGGAGTGATTTAGCTACCAGATTTAGAAGCAGCAAGTGGCATGGGTTTAAGAAGGCTTCTAGTATTTTCCAAGAGGACGGAATTATTTTATAATATTGGTATTGATTTTTGATAGGGGCTTAAGTTTGGTCGTTAAACAAACTTCAGGAAACACTACAGAATCATGAGTTATTCACAGATCGGTCGGTTCATCCTAACCAAATCTTAGTCCAAAATATAACATACGAAACGGCGTGAAGAGACAGATAATATTTGATAGCTTAAACTTTTTTTTTTTAATAATTTTCTAACTTAAAGTTATTTAGGTTTGATTTTTTTGCCATTTCTCTATTACAGAAATTGCCAGAGCAATGTTGCATTACTTCCCATCCAGATAATATCTTTCTATCTATCCCTATCTTTCTATCTTTGTCTAACTCCTTCTTTTTTTCAGTCTCTTTTCCCTTCTCTCTAGATCAGCTCATTCTTCTCCATTCCTCATTCCCAGTCCCAGTCCCAGTCCCAGTCTGGAGGAAGGGAAAAAATGAGATGATCTAGAGAGAAGGGAAAAGAGACTGAGAAAAATAAAGGGTTAGACAAACATAGAAAGATGGGGATAGATAAAGCGGAAAAGAAATGAAAGAAAACAGTGAGAAAGATAAAGAGAAAGGCAGAGGTAGGAGTCAATAAAAGGATATGGAAGTGGGGAAGTGTGGGGGAGGGAGAGTAATAGGTAAACATTTCATCAAAGTTATGCAGATAGAACAAAGTGAGGGAAGAACAACGTTTGTCGGGTCTGCTAATAAAGATATAATAGTGATAAGCGTTGCTACTAATAATGCATTGCTACGTCACCGATCAAGTTCTGTTGAAAGAGCCATAAAATATTCCCAACTTGCATTAAAAATATATAGTAAGGGAGTTCAGAATTTTTTGTATTTTGTTTAGGAAACTTTGCTATAGCAAATGAGAGCTACGAATCGTGAACAACTTTTTTTCGTTTTAAATTTTTTCTTTGCGTATTTGGTTTGTCTTGAAAGTTTGTAATTTGCTATTCAAAATTGAAAAATAAAATACGGTTTTTTACGCTGCGTATTTGCCATGACGTAGCAAATGCATAGCCGTATAATTTTTGGCGTTTTGTGTAAAAATTCTACACCAGTTTGCAAATAAAATGATGCTAGATCATGAACTCCCCTATTGTATATATGTACCAAATTGTTTATAATAGAGGATAGCAACAAAAAGGCAATACTTACAGAAAAACAACAAACCGTGCAGTGGAGCATTCATAAAGGCGCGCTTATAGAGGAATCTGCCTTTACACGAATATGAAGTATGTATGTTGGAGATTTCGAGTTCATTACTCAGCTCCCAAGAAGCTAGCTGATGAAGAATTCCAATTCATAAACATGTCCTAGTAACCATCGCATAGTGTGCAAGTTTGGTAATTTTTCTCGGTTACCGATAACAATAAACTTTCGGCTTATATCAAAGAAGACTGTAACTTCAAACGCATGACCCACGTACCAAACAACAATTATTTCGTATAAAGAAACGAAAATATGCAATTAAATTTACATTGGATTAAAGTCTGTAATTGTATTAATATTTATTAAGTTTATTATTAATACGTAGAAAAAATTAAATGGCCACATGTGAAGCGATAAATGTGTAAGGCAAAGTGGCAACATGCCAGAAAAAAATTCATATGAAAGAGCAACGACTTCAGCTATGTAAGTTGACAACCCAACAAATGTTTACCAATATATTTATGTACAATACAAACACACACGTATGTACTACGTATGCATGCAGATATAAAATTTTATAAATAACAAGTAAGGAAGGTTAAGTTCGGGTGTAACCGAACATTACATACTCAGTTGAGAGCTATGGTGACAACATAAGGGAAAATAACCATGTAGGAAAATGAACCGAGGGAAACCCTGGAATGTGTTTGTATGACATGTGTATCAAATGAAAGGCATTAAAGAGTATTTTATGAGGGAGTGGGCCATAGTTCTATAGGTGGACGCCATTTAGGGATCTCGCCATAAAGGTGGATCAGGGTTGACTCTAGAATTTGTTTGTACGATATGGGTATCAAATGAAAGGTGTTATTGAGTATTTTAAAAGGGAGCAATCCTTAGTTCCATAGGTGGACGCCGTTTCGAGATATTTCCATAAAGGTGGACCAGGGGTGACCCTAGAATTTGTTTGTACAATATGGGTATCAAATGAAAGGTGTTAATGAGTATTTTAAAAGGGAGTAGGCCTTAGTTCTATTGGTGAACGCCGTTTCGAGATATCGTTTTAAAGGTGGACCAGGGGTGACCCTAGAATTTGTTTGTACGATATGGGTATCAAATTAAAGGTATTAATGAGGGTTTTAAAAGGGAGTGGTGGTAGTTGTATAGGTGGTCGCCTTTTCGAGATATCGCCATAAAGGTGGACAAGGGGTGACCCTAGACTTTGTTTGTACGATATGGGTATCAAATGAAATGTGTTAATGAGTATTTTTGAAAGGAAGTGGGCCTTCGTTCTATAGGTGGTCGCCTTTTCGAGATATCGTCATAAAGGTGGACCAGGGGTTACTCTAGAACGTGTTTTTACGATATTGGTATCAAATTAAAGGTATTAATGAGAGTTTTAAAAGGGAGTGGTGGTAATTGTATATGTGAAGTCGTTTTCCAGATATCGACCAAAATGTGGACGAGGACGACCCAGAACGTCATCTGTTGGATACCGCTAATTTGTTTATATATGTAATACCTGCCAAGATTTTAAGGGTTTTTTATTTCGCCCCGCAGAACTTTTTCATTTTCTTCTACTTAATATGGTAGGTGTCACTACCATTTTACAAAGTTTTTTCTAAAGTTATATTTCGCGTCAATAAACCAATCCAATTACCATGTTTCATCCCTTTTTTCGTATTTGGTATCGAATTATGGCATTTTTTTCATTTTTCGTAATTTTCGATATCGAAAAGGTGGGCGTGGTCATAGTCGGATTTCGTTCATTTTTTATACCAAGATAAAGTGAGCTCAGATAAGTACGTGAACTAAGTTCAGTAAAAATATGTCGATTTTTGCTTAAGTTATCGTGATAACGGCCATGCGGAAGGACAGACGGACGACAATGTATAAAAACTGGGCGTGGCTTCAACCGACTTCGCCCATTTTCACATGAAACAGTTATCGTCATAAAATCTATGCCCCTACCAAATTTCAAAAGGATTGGGAAATTTTTGTTCGACATATGGCATTAAAAGTATCCTAGACAAACTAAATGAAAAAGGGCGGAGCCACGCCCATTTTGAAATTTTCTTTATTTTTTGTATTTTGTTGCACCATATCATTACTAGAGTTGAATGTTGACATAATTTACTTATATACTGTAAAGATATTTAATTTTTTGTTAAAATTTTACTTTAAAAAAATTTTTTT
Source organism: Eurosta solidaginis (assembly GCF_040869045.1). Taxonomy (NCBI): domain Eukaryota; kingdom Metazoa; phylum Arthropoda; class Insecta; order Diptera; family Tephritidae; genus Eurosta; species Eurosta solidaginis. The sequence continues at coordinate 179,517,128 of NC_090323.1, read as the reverse complement.
TTTAAAGTAGGCGTGGTCATCCTCCGATTTTGCTAATTTTTATGAAACAACATATAGTAATAGGAGTAACATTCCTGCTAAATTTCATCATGATATCTTCAAAGACTGCCAAATTACAGCTTGAAAAATTTTAAACTACCTTCTTTTAAAAGTGGGAGTTGCCACGTCCATTGTCCAAAATTTTACCAATTTTCTATTCTTCGTCATAAGTCCAATTCAGCTACCAAGTTTCATCGCTTTATCTGTCTTTGGTAATGAATTATTGCACTTTTTAAGTTTTTCGAAATTTTCGATATCGAAAAAGTGGGCGTGGTTATATTCCGATATCGTTCATTTTAAATAGCGATCTGAGATGAGTGCTCAGGAACCTACATACCAAATTTCATCAAGATACCCCAAAATTTACTCAAGTTATCGTGTTAACGGATGGACGCACGGACGGACGGACGGACGGACAGACGGACGAACGGACATGGCTCAATCAAATTTTTTTTCGATCCTGATGATTTTGATATATGGAAGTCTATATCTATCTCGATTCCTTTATACCTGTACAAACAACCGTTATACAATAAAACTTAATATACTCTGTGAGCTCTGCTCATCTGAGTATAAAAATCAAAATAATGAAAAAACACGCAGCACAGTTGACATTTCCATGTAATAATTCCAATTTATACGTAAAAATAATTAACGCAGCGGATGTAAGGATGATACGTCGTAATGCCAATGCGTAAATTAAAAGCGGAAAAAGGTGGCTTTTAACATTTATTTAACGAAATACAAAGAAAAGCAAATTCCCAGTAATAAATTGATCCGAATTTGAAATATCATATTCAACAAGGAGCACCGCGTTCAATCAGCATTAAACAAATTTATATTTAAATATGGCATGCTACATGGTTCAGGATATATACTAGACTAGGTCGGTGCTCCTCATCATCATCATTAATTAGCGCTTGGCTGCTCTAAGCAATTTTGTCCGTTTCGTAAAAACTCACATCAGCTGTCACTGTTTCGTGATAACTGATTGGAAGGACGAATAGAAGTCAAGTCTTCATCAACCTGCCTTTCCGAACTCAGTGGAGGTCTCTTCTTTCCTCTGCTTGCAAACTACGGTATCAACTAAAACACTTTCTTTGCCGGAGTGTCTTCGTCGCCTCGCATAACATAACCAAGCCAGCGAAGCCATTGGGGTATTATTCGCTGCAATATCGTCATATTTGCGTAAAGCTCATATAGATCATCATAAAAACGCCTTCGATACTCGCCACCGACATCACGGACAGGACCATAAATCTTCCATAGAACTTTTCTCTCGCACATTTCAATAGCCATCTCATCTTCTTTCGACATCGTCCATGATTCCGAGCCATGCATCAGGGAAGGTATGGTTCGCAACTTTTAGAGTGTGATTTTTGTTCGTAGAGAGAAAACTTTATTTGTTAGTTGCCTACTCAGTCCAGTCTAGATAACTTGAAATACGTTTTTACCCCTAAAACTCCCTCACCTTTTCCTTATTCTTTTATTCACTCCTCCCCCCCTCTGCCATCCTCTTTCTCTACGTTCATGTCTACATATACTTCTTTTCCTCAACTTGCGTTCTCCATCCCTCTCTTTCTCCATCTCCCGCTCTATCTATCCCTATCTCTCTATCTTCGTCTTACTCTATCTCTTTCTCAGTCTTCTTCTCCTTTTTCCCCCCTCTAGTTATTCTTATTCTTCCCCATCCCTTATTTCCAGACGCAGTCCCAATCCCAGTCCCACCACAAGATATACATATGTATATATATTTCTTTCAAATTATTACTTTCTTTCAATTAGCGAAGAGCAAAGAGTTGCTAATGGAATATTTATTTTTCTTTGTAATGAACGGAAGACGTTTAGTATTTAGAACAAATAAAAAACAAGTAAGGACGGGGCTGTGCCGAAGACTTCATACCTTTCAAGAATGGGGCTGAACAATAATCTTATCCCATTCGTAATATCCAAATAATCGGCTGTTAGCTGTTAAAATGCGGCAGAAATTGCGAAAAGTTTCTTATCTGAACAACCGGCTGTATGAGATATATACTATACTAGCAGATCCGGCAGACGTTGTTCTGCCCTAACTTTGGTATATCTGCATACATTTTAATGAGCTTTTTCCGTCTAACTCTGCCCTCGCCCCTCTACACTTTTTCCTAATCTTTGTATTCACTCCTCCCTCCGTATTTTTTCCTTCATCTATCTCCATCTTCGTCTCATTCTATCTCCTTTTCAGTCTCCTTTTCCTTCTCTCTTTTCTCTTCTCTCAAGTTTTTCTCATTCTTCTTCATATCTTATTGCCAGTCCCAGAGGGTGGTATGTATTTTGTTCCAGTCCCATTCCGAGTCTCAGTATCAGTCCTAATTCCAGTCCGTCTCTGGTCTACTTCCCGGAAAAAAACATTGCAAATACTAATATAGGCAAATTTATATACGAAATTTCAGGCAAATCGAATAGGACGTATGTAAATAGGTATGTGGGTATTATTAATTCATGTCTTTATTTCGGCTTCGCATGCATATTCATCAGTATTGCCAGGTTGATCGACAGCTTTTATTTGATATCCAAAATACACACACATTCTAGGGGTATCCAGGTCCATGTTTTGGCCTATATCTCGAGACACTAATCACCAATAGGTATGAAAATTATCCTGTAGTAAAGCACTCACCAACAGTTTTCATTTGATATCCATATTGTATAAACATTGTCTCGGGGTATCCGGGTCCACGTTTTGGCATATATCTCGAGACCCAAGACACCCAGGGGTATAAAAAATTATCTGTAGTAAAGCACACATCAACAGCTTCAATTTGATATCCATAATGTAAAAACGCATCCTAGTTTTACCCTGATCCACGTTTTGGCCTTTATCTTGATACCCTAGTCACCAATAGGTATGAAAACTACCCTGTATTAAAGTACTCATCAACAGCTTTCATTTGCTATCCATATTGTATAAACACATTCTAGTGGCACCCGGGTCCACGTTTTGATCTCAAGACCCTGGGCACGTAGCGAAAGAAAAGGTAGACGTTAGCCGATTCTCAGACCTACCCAATATGCTCACAAAATTTCATGTGAATCGGTTCAACCGTTTCGGAGGAGTTACGCCTCTAACACCGTGACGCAAGAATTTTATATATTAGAAGAATATACCACCGAAATCTATGATTTTTCAGACAACAATATATGCTATATACGTAAGCATTCGTTGAAATTTGAAGCCCCTAGCTCTTAAAATGGGGCAGTAGTTATGAAAAGTCTCTTATCTGAACAATCGGTTATGGGGGATATATGCTATATATACGACCGATCTCATCCATTTTGTCAGACAATAATATGTGTAATATACAAAAGCATATGGTGAAGTTTGAAGCTTCAATCTGACAAATTGAGGAAGGTATGACAAAAATCCTTTTTTCTGAAAAATCGGTTGTATGGGGGTATAGTGGTCCGATCCGGCCGGTTCCCAAAAATGTCTAATCGGACACCTAAATACACCCGCTCACCAAATTTTATCAAGATATCACAAAAATTAAGGGACTAGTTTGCATACAAACAGAAAGACGGACATAGCTAAATCAACTGAGCTCTTCATCCTTATTATTTCAGCATACTATCTATATATTTTCCTTTAAGGACTTATCATTTTGATATTCGTGCCAAAGTTAATATACCATTTAATTTTCATGAAAGGTATAATAACAATCGTCAGAACATAAAATAATATTGATGAGAGTTATCTTATGAGTTGCGCCATATTTCTTTGGACTTATCACGGAACGGTCTGGAGTCGTATAAGTGTTCCAGAGATGATAGCGCTTATCATAAACCTCCTCATGAGCTTCGGCTGGTATCGTGGGATGTTGAGGAGGTATATAGCCCATCCAAATGCAGGGTCCTCGAAGACAAGCGCCGTCATCTGGTTAGTTAGAGGCTGTAATTTTCTGCCTCCTTAAAGGATTTCATTTGATTATCAAAATTAATGGCCATGTCGATCAGGGTGATGAGCCAGTTAACTTCCTTGACGTATGACGACGTTGAATCTTACACTGTCAGCAATACCGCGGAAGCCCTCTTCAATTCTATTTATCCTCTTTTTTCCGGGACATCTCAGAGCTCTGAACAGTCTTCCCCTGATGTTGTTGTTACCCCGCTGCCGACTCGAGGAGGGGAAGCGAAATCATAAAGCACATTAGGCAGAATCCCCTAATCCTTCCCGCGTTTGCGACAGCGCTTACCCACGTCTATCAGCCATCTATTATGTAGCATTCAGTGGTAGAAAGTTCAGACGTGCCCGGTGTTTAAAGAGCCAGTCTCAGAAAATGGGGAATTTCAAGACAAGAGAAAGTCATTGGATACTAGAGTTGATGCGCTGACCATATTCCGGCTCGTTAATGGTCCGAACCTTTGCCCTATAATTCGCGAAGCTGTTTGTGCGGGGTATGCTGATTTCCTTTGCATTTCTGTAATAGACTTCTTTAGCGACGATACCGCTATGCTGCTCGCGACGTCATCCTTCGAGATCAGATTCTTGTATGCGTGGAAAACGGTGGAAAGTTTCATCTGGTCGGCCAGAAGTAATATTCCACCTCCTCAAGACAAGGTCGGAACTAGTACGCTTAGGCAGGTTCATCCGCAGCTTGGTTGTCTTTTCTTCAATTTCTTCGGCTTCGCCGTCATTGGGATCAATTCCAAGCGTGATAGTAAGTAAGTTGACAAGCATTTATCTTCTGTTCCAGGGCTAGACCCGAGCTGTCCAGCGCTCGCATATTGCACAACAAGGCAGCTATGATACTCGCCGGATACTGCCCAATATGGATGCCGGTGAGTATTCCAAGGTGGCCGTATTACTCTCCTTATTCCAAGGCTCTGAATTAGAAAATTCGACAATTCAAGACGGAATCCGAATCGCCTTCTATCTGAATGGTGCTTGCAACCGGAACGTACTGGAGCTATATCCGGTAAAGGACCATCAGCATCGATAACAGTTTTGAAAACCTTCGGGCAGTATCTTTATCGCTGCAACAACAACAACAGGAGTGACGGAAAATCGTTCCCATATAATCCTGACAATTAAAGTATTCATTAACCAACTTGGATAAAAATAAAATAATTAAAAAAAAATGTCCTAAGTTAAACGGTTTTATTGAAAACAACTTACATGAAATAATAATAATACTAAAAGCTTGAAAATAATTAGGTAGGTCCTAGGTACTAGTAATCACACTCGCCATCAATCTATTTCCAATCTAATTTGACAAGTCCAACGCTTTTATTTAATTGTCTGATCAACGCTCTAGATTGACGAGGAGTGTGATGACTAGTACCTATTACCTACCTAATAATTTGCTAGTTTTTAATATTAATATTATTTCATGTAAATATTGTTTTCAATAAAACCGTTTAACTTAAACATTTTTTTTTTGTAATTATTTTATTTTCAAGTTTTTAGTCTTTATTTAATTTCCGATTATTTCTCATTTTATTTAGTTCATTTAGTGACTCATTATTAAAAGGACTCTTTCCTGACATTTTGTTACAATCTAAGTCCTCAATACATAATCCTTGCAAACACTTTACTCGACTCTGCGCCACGTATGCTTGTCCCTCCTCCAACTAAAATATATTTTGACGTAACTTCTACCGGACTGTATGTAATATTTGTTCCAAATATGGACCAAATCGGACCACAAGTAAAATTTTTTGAATATCTCGATATTTGCGCCACCTAGCGGCGATTTTTTTCATAGGTCGCTTTTTATTCTTGTATGTATTATGTGTTCCAAATATGAGCCAAATCGGACCACAAATACTATTTTTATGGATATATCATTGCGCCACCTACCGGCGATTTTTTTTGTAGGCCGCTTTCTATTCTTGTATGTATTATAAGTTCCAAATATGAGCCAAATCGGACCACAAATACGATTTTTGTGAATATCTCGATTCTTGCGCCACCTATCGACAATTGTTTTCGTATTATTGCATTGGCATCCGGTTCTGAACTATATTCCAAGTTTCAAGCGTGTAGCTTATCGGGAAGTTACTTAAATTTTAATTACAAAATTCGTTCACAAGGGCCGGCCGTGCAGCCAGCCGTGCAGCCTGTCAAGTCAACATAAATAAAACCGTTTAAAAAACACGATTTCCCAACCCTTTGTTACCAGAAACCACATGCATATCATCACGATGTACACATGTATGGAAGCTCCGCTGCCAGCGAATTCCAAAGTTTTATACTCACGACAGTCATTACCAGTTGTTGCCCCCCTCAGTTCTTCGTACCTCTGTTCTTGTTATTCTTTGCTTTTTGCTTACTATATCTACTGCGCCATATCATGATTGAGGTAGGCACTTTATGCACCTACGGTAGATCGCAGTTCACGTGCAAATAAAGTTTTAGGTAAAGTAATACTTGAATTTTTTTTAACAAAACTTATTTGTTACCACTCTTGAATGAATAAATGTTAGGCTTAGCTGAGCCCACAGTTTGATCTCCTTAGTTATGAGAGCTTTCAGTAATGCCATTCATTGGATGCTCATCTTATAGTATTTCGGAAATCAACCTCCTTACACTTTCTCTTTTCTTTCGACTTCCTCTATTTTCCCATCGCCCATCCCCTCCCCCTCCCCCCTTATTCCCAAGAGCAGCAGCTTTGCTGGTGAGGTCAACAATCTTTCGAACATTGCTGGGTGATACATAAAACAGAGGTCGTCAGCTAGGAAAATTATTGTTCGCGCTCATTTCACACATATTAGTGCTCTCTTTGGTCCACCAGTCTCTGAGCAAGCGACGTGACAAAATCGGGAGAGGCTGTTCTTTATTTGAGTTAAGTATTCACAAAAGTGCGTGCATATTTGAAATGGTTTGATGGGATCTGTTCACCCTTCAGTGGGTTTGCATATCCAAGGAAAAATTACAAAGAAACAAACCTAAGTGCCAACTTAGGGACTACTTATTCTTCTACTTTGAATACGTATACCATTGTTAATAAGGGTTTAGTTATTCAACTACATATATATGCAGCACATATAATGTGCTCATATAAAATATTATGAACAAAAGTAAATACACAAATATTTAGTGATGTCAACTTTATCGAACAAAGCTTGCAAAAGTGTACGGGTGCTGGCGATGTTAACTCAATAATTTTTTAAAATATTCCCAATTATTTGACAGCTACACAAATACGTGGCCATGTTGATATATATACCTAAACATATCTACATACGTATGTATGAACTAAATATCTTTGTTAAAATTATTGTGCTTTTAGTAAGAAAAGTATTATATTCATTTTGAAAAATTATTCCACATAATTAAGTTTTTTTTTCATTTTACCTCTTGAAGTTTTTTTTTCAGCGTAATGAAAGTAAATCTTACGCACGTGACAATATAAATCCAGTACCAACTACGCAGTAGCAAAGATTCATTGAAAATAATAAGGTTTAATTAATGCCTATTGGTTTAACGCTCAAGAGTCGTAATTAAGCAAGAAATACTAACTATACAGTTTGGTGCAAATATTTATTTTTTTTCGCTGCTGTTTATAAAAGCTGTTTTTTCTGAGTTGAATAATTCTCTGACTAATATTGCCATAAAAAAATTTCCCTAGAAAAACCTTGAAAATTATATATGTATGTATTATCTCAATGTTTCTTTAAAACAAAAACATTTTGAGCTTATAGCTTACTACACTCAAAAAAAAAACTTGAACACCACGAGTACCATAGGCATTTTTCTGGACATTACGTGGCTTTCAATAATGTTTCGAAACGAGCAACCATGGACAGTCTCAGCTCAAGTGCATCCGGCCTTAAATAATTGAATTGGCTCCGTGTTAAGCTGTAGAATGGTCACATCGTGATGTGGTCTGTGTAAGGTCACAAAATCTGTAAACGGAGGAATTCCGCAGGATCGGGTATTATCACCAATGCTATGGCGCTTCCCAAGGCAGTCGGTTCTACGTACCGGAGCGACTCGGGATTTTTTCCGATCAAGAACTGTCATTTCAGTGTAACCCCATTTAATTTGTTGCGTCCCTCCTACAAATTGTCATCCTCCCAACAGCTCCTTGCAGTGGGACTGCTCCAAATTCTCTTGCTCCGGGAAGGTATCGAACCCAATCCGGGTCCGTTTCCTGACCCCGGTCCTGAGAAATGGTTTCGCTGCATCTGTCGGAAAAGAATCTTTTTAGGACGGTCATACTCTTGTCAGTGTGTTTCGTGTAAGGGATTGTTTCATCGGACAGGTTGTTCTGAGCTAGATCCCAAAATCAGGCCTCCACGTAACTTCTACAAATATTTTGTGGCTCCTTGCTGTTCGCGACCTAGTGCGTCCCGTAGTCTAAGCCTTCCTGTTTACCCAAGGACGTCCAGTCCCAAGGCGACAACAGCAGTTGCGTCCTAGCCTTCCACAATCCAGGCGTAGTCACCCGTCACTAAACTCCCAGAGTGACGACGCTCCCCCCATGCACTTCAGAATTCTGCAGTTAAACTGTAATGGATTAACTGGGAAGATCACGGAGATAGTCGATTACATGAAGCGGAACAACATCCGCATTACTACGCTTCAAGAGACTAAACTACAGCAAGATCTGCTCTTCATACCTGTTCTGGGTATAATTTCCACAGAAAAGATCGCCGGAGCGGAAATGCAGGCGGCCTCGTGTTTATCATACACCACTCTGTGCAATACCATATATTTGATCCCGCCAACGGCCGCAGGGACAGTGTCTTAGAACCTCAAGGCCTATCTCTCCGGTCAGGCGATGCAAACTTAGAAATCATCAACATCTACATCCCTCCTGCCACCTGTTTTCCCAGTCAATACTGCCTTAATATCAGCGCCTTACTCACTGGCAACAATCGTATTACCTTAGGCGATTTCAATGCCCATCACGATCAATGGCATTCAAACTTACGGGCGGACAGTAGGGGTGAGATGTTCTCAGATCAAATAGAAGAAACGACATTCTGCACAATAAACGGAGACGCCCCCACATGTGTGGAGGAAGCTGTCCCAGTTCGCCGGATATATCAATCGTGAGCGCAGAACTCGTAAGCTGCATCAACTGGAAGCCAATGGTAACATTTGCATCCGACCAGCTGCCTATACTTATTTCGCTCGAGCGTACCGCCGACTTCATCGTCACAGAAAAACGCACTTTCATAAACTTTAAAAAAGGAAAGTGGGACGAATACAAATCCTTTACAGACAACCGCTTTGCTGCCCACCAAGGGGAGCGTGCTTTCCGCAAGGTCATTGAATCCGCCTCGGCTCGCTTCATTCCCGCCGGTAGAATTCCCGAAATCCGGTCCCACTTTCCGGCGGAGGCCGCTAATTTAGCGGGAGAACGTGACCTTATAAGACAGCTCGATTCCGGCGACCCCCTAATAAGGGATATAAACCAACGCATCAGATTGCTTGTGGATGAACACAAGCGGGGGAAATGGGAGGAGCACCTAAGCGGTTGTAACCTCTCTGCTGGTGTAGGTAATCTTTGGTCCACCGTAAAGTCCCTGTCGAATTCGTCTAGGCACAATGACAAGGTATCCATCGCCATTGGAGATAAAGTGCTGTCGGATGCGAAAAATTGCGCGAGCGCTTTCTGCCGACAGTATATGATGCATTCTACGGTCGACAAAGATATACGGAGGGCCAACAGAAACGCATATAAACATAAATTCAGCTCGCACCAATTACCATCACCGCCAAAGAGGTTGAGGATGCCATCGGTCATGCTAAACCATCCAAAGCAGTGGACCCAGACGGCATAGCCATGCCGATGCTTAAAAGCCTAGGGAAAGAGGGTTAAAATATTTAGCACATGTCTTCAACCTGTCTCTTTCCGCCTTTGTCATTCCCGGAAAATGGAAAATGACCAAGTTGGTCCCGCTACTAAAGCCTGGGAAACCAGCTAACATAGGATATTCATATCGCCCGATATCTCTCCTATCGCCAATAGCCACAACGCTTGAAGCCATTTTGATCCCCTACTTCAAAGCAAATTTGCAGTTAGCCTGTCATCAGCATGGCTTCAGAAAACTCCATAGCACCACCACCGCGCTAAATGTCGTTAGCACCCAGATAAATTGCGGTTTAAATCAAAACCCCCACCAAAGAACAGTACTCGTTGCATCAGACCTATCAAAAGCTTTTGATACGGTCAACCATGGCATGTTAGCGCAAGACCTGGAAGGGCCTACCCTTCCCCCATGTCTTAAAAGGTGGACCGCAAATTATCTGGGTGGTCGGCAGGCATCGGTGCAATTTAGAAACGAAACATCAAAACCAAGAAGAATTAAACAAGGGTGGTGTCCTATCCCCACTTTTGTTTAATGTCTACATATCTAAGCTACCATCGCCACCAGAATGAGTTACAATCGTTTCCTACGCCGATGACTGCACAATAATGGTCACAGGCCCAGGCCCACAGATAGATGAGCTTTGCAACGGAATAAACGGCTACCTTCCTGATCTCTCCATTTTTTTCGCCGGTGATAACGACTAAATCCTCCGCGATCTTATTTACAATATGCACGTCCCAAATGGCGACCATTTTGAACATCCGCGTCGATGGCACTACGCTACCGACTGTCCTACACCCCAATCTTGGATGTGACGTTTGATCAGGATCTACATTTTGGTGAGCATGCAGCCGCAATTGTACCGAAAAGCCAGAGCCGTAATAAAATCCTCAAATCCCTTGCTGGCATTACTTGGGAAAAAGACAAAGAAACGCTCATTACCACATACAAAGCAATTGGCCGGCCGATTGCATGCTGCCCGTCCCCTATATGGTCACCAAGCCTAAAAACTACTCACTGGAAGAATCTACAGGCCTGCCAAAATACTGCTCTTAGAACCGCCACGGGCTCCTTATGTCCTCAGAACACCATCTACATAATGAGGCGAGAATACTCCTCATCAATGAGAGAAATGATATGCTAACCAAACAGTTCCTGTTGCATACCTTGAAACCTGGGTATACCAACAGACATCTGATTGATGAACCAATACATCCATGGGGTTTAGGGTGTCATCTCCGTAAGCATTATGAGGAAATACGGCACCTGAGGACGCAGCCGTATGGAACCAAAAAAAAACAAGCAGGTCCTCAGCGAACTCCACAAACAGGCGTCGGACCTTTATGCCAGGAATTGCCCGATGAATCCAGTACTCAAAGAACAGTACCCAAAACTTGCGGAAGAGGAACGCATACTCCCCAGGGAAACGCGAGTCACTCTAGCTCAACTTCGTTCTGGATACTGTAACACGCTAAACTCTTACCTATCCAGAATCAAACCCGACATACAAAATGTATGCCCCGCTTGCAATGTGTCCCCACATGACACCAGCCATCTCTTTAATTGTAATATGGAACCAACGCCTGTAACACCCCTCTCATTATGGTCCACCCCTGTTGAAACTGCAAGTTTTCTTAGGCTTCCGTTAGAGGACATTGATGACAATTTGTGATGGGTCGCACCTATTAGGTGGGGCGAAGCACTGTTACAACAACAACAACAACAACAACAACAACCAATGATATGAGCGCCGGTCATCAACCAATTGCTTGGATTTCGACAAAAATCAGGTCTGTCCTGCATCAGCCGGTTTGGGATGTACATGCCTGGGCAACTGGAGTCGGGGTAACTGCCAACGCAGTAATTTCGGGATGATTTTGGGGACACTCTCGGGATCTTCCTGAAGTCAGTTGGGGATTATTTTTGGGTTACTTCAGGTTAGTTTGGGGTTATTTCGGGATGATCTCGGGAACATTCCAGAGTTCTTCCCAGGGTCATTTAGGTATTGTAGGGATTTTGTTATTATATATTTACTTGTTTAAATATTACTTTATATTTTTCTTTTATTTAGTTTTAAGAATGTTTTTGTTCATTTGTTTTAAAAAAGAAAATTTTTGATTAATTAAATTGTGTTTTTAAAAACGATATGTAGCTAAATTTTTTTGATTGATCTGTTGATCTGTGGCTACATCATGGCGATCCTGCCTGAATGAACAAAATAAAACGATTTTAAGAAACGATAAAAGGCGCTGTCCGCAATTTCTTAAAAAGTTCATTAATCAGTTAAAAAAGTGTAACGAGTGACATAAAACATTCTTTTTCATATATATATTCCATGAAATTTAGTTAATTTTCTTAACGATAATGCATTTAAAATGCATGTAAAGCAGATGGAAATTGTGTTAATCGAGAAGAAAAATGCGAACAAATATTAACGGCAAGAAAAAGGTGTTAAGAGTTCGGTCTATTTCACAGCTTCGTTATTGGTGCCATTAGCGCCATTGATAGCAGAGCGAACCCAAAACTACAAAGATAACAAGTAAGGAAGGTTAAGTTCGGGTGTAACCGAACATTACATACTCAGTTGAGAGCTATGGTGACAACATAAGGGAAAATAACCATGTAGGAAAATGAACCTAGGGAAACCCTGGAATGTGTTTGTATGACATGTGTATCAAATGAAAGGTATTAAAAAGTATTTTAAGAGGGAGTGGGCCATAGTTCTATAGGTGGAAGCCATTTAGGGATATCGCCATAAAGTTGGATCAGGGTTGACTCTAGAATGTTTTTGTACAATATGGGTATCAAAAGAAAGGTGTTAATGAGTATTTTAAAAGGGAGTAGGTAGGTTGGTTGAACTGGCCGGTCCATGAGGACCTCACATAGACTGATTGAGTCCATAGTGTTACCAGAAGTTTGTTTTAACGACCAAACTGAAAAACCCTATCAAAAACCAGGACCTATGTTATAAAATAACTCCGTCCTCTTGGCAAATACTAGAAGCTTCCTAGGACTTAAGCCACTTGCTGCTTCTAGATCTGACAGCTGTATCACTCCTAATAGCTGGAGTCTTAGCCTGGCAAGTGCAGGGCACGAGCACAGAACGTGCTCGATCGTTTCCTCCTCCAACCCGCACTTCCTACACCTGCTATCACTGACCAAGACTAATTTAAAGGCATGTGACGCCAGAAGGCAGTGTCCAGTCAGAATACCCGTCATGAGTCTACAGTCCTCTCTTTTTAATGATAGAAGCAACTGTGTTAGTCTAAGGTTGTAAGACCTACACATAATCTTCGACACTTTACAGCCCCGCGCTTGAAACCACGCCTTTTTTGCTTGGTCGATCATGTGCACCTCTCACCTTCGCTTAATCTCGCCCAATCTAATTGGGACGTCTACGGAGCAAGCTTCAAGGGATGCGCCCTTTTTAGCTAATTCGTCCGCTTTTTCATTCCCATCTATTCCCATATGCCCTGGGACCCAATATAGATGTATGCTTCTCCCTGTCCCGATTCTCTCCAGAGACTGCTTACACTCTAACACGCATTTAGATGCTGTGCTATGCGAGATTGTTGCCTTAATTGCTGCTTGACTGTCAGTATAAAAGTTAACACGGTTGCATCTTAAGCTATTCTCTTCCAGGGTTTCTACTGCTTTGGTTACGGCTAATATTTCCGCTTGGAAAACGCTACAGTAATCCTGCAGCCTGTAGGATCTGCTTAATTCCGGATCAGCGCAGTATACCGCAGACCCTACTCCTTCCACTATTTTGGAACCATCGGTGTACACATGTATCGCCTCGTCCGCCATTTGCGCACCCTTGCGCCAACCGTCCACCTCTATTGTGGCCTTAAGATCTCCCTCAAAGTGCAGGTAGGGAATCATGTAGTCTGTTCGTCTTGTGACTGAGGACGCTATACTACTATGGCCATATGGTCGGCGCTCAAGCTGCCCCGAAGCATCGAGCCTGGTTGCGGTCGTTAACGCTTTGTTCTTTGCTACCAGGTCTACAGATGGAATGTGCAGAATGGCATAAAGTGCAGCCGTCGGGGTTGTTTTCAGGGCTCCCGTAATGCAAAGCATCGATAGTCTGCATACCCCCTCTAATTTTTTGAGGTATGTTGTTTTTTGTGTGGCTTTCCACCAAACAAGAACTCCATAGTATAGAATAGGGCTTACAATCGCTGTAAAAACCCAATGAGAAAGAGAGGGCGATAGGCCCCACGTACACCCCAGCATTCTTTTACATGCATAGAGTGCCGTTGAGGCCTTCTTGACCCTCTCCTCCACGTTGAGCTTCCATGACAGCTTACTGTCTAGGATGATTCCTAGATATTTTGTGCAAGGTTTCTCCTGTAAGGTCACCGCTCCTAACTTAGGCCTGGTCCAATTTGGGACCTTGTACCTCTTTGTAAACAAGACCATATCCGTCTTCTCCGCATTGACTTTCAGCCCGACATTAGATGCCCAGGTATGAATATCCCGAAGCGCCCGATCCATCAAAGAACTAATCGTTGGAAGGCATTTTCCACTTATGACAATTGCAACGTCATCTGCGTAAGCCGTAAGTTTTACGGGTCCCTCATCGAATTGCCTGAGCAGTTGGTTGATGACCAGTGTCCACAGCAGAGGTGATAGCACCCCTCCCTGCGGCGTGCCCCTGTCCACTGATTTCGTGGCCTCGTACAATCCCCATTGTGATGTAATCTTTCTGCAATTTAACATGCAGCCGATCCATCTGATTAAGGCAGGATGTACTTTAATGTAATTAAGACCATCCATAATCGCCCATTTTGCAACATTATTGAAAGCCCCGGCAATGTCCAAGAAGACTCCTAGAGCATACTCCTTATATTCCAGGGATTTCTCTATGCTTATTACCACCCTATGCAATGCGGTGTGTACCGACTTGCCTTTGGTGTACGCATGCTGTGTTGTGGAGAGCAGCTTTTCATCTACGTTGGACTTTATGTACACATCTATCAGCCTCTCAAAGGTTTTGAGCAGAAATGATGTTAAGCTAATGGGTCTATAGTCTTTGGGATACACGTGAACGATCTTCTCCGCCTTTGGTAGAAAAGTTACACGAGCAGTTCTCCAAGAGTGCGGTACATGATTCAGTCTTATGCACCCATCGAATATTATTTTAAGCCATTCCACGACCGCCCTACTTGAGACTTGTAGCATGGCCGGGAATATACCATCTGGGCCCGGCGATTTAAACTTAGAAAACGTCTTCACTGCCCACTCGATCTTGGTATCGGTCACCAAGCCCGGCACCACTAGCTCCGTGATCGAAGTGTGAGTGATGTCTGCTGGTTCTTCTAAACCGTCTCCCGATGGGAAATGTGTATCGAGAAGCACCTCAAGGGATTCCTCACTATCACGTGACCATTCCCCGTTCTCTTTCTTTATTAGCCCCTGGACTATGTTTCCCTTTGCTAGGACTTTTTTCAACCGTGCTGTTTCACTGGAGCACTCTATGTCCGTACAGAAACTTTTCCATGAGTTTCTCTTCGCCCTGGTAATTTCACGCTTGTAGATCCTCAGTAGATCCCTGTACTCGTCCCGACACGCTTCGCTTTCCGCGGTCTTTGCGAGTTTAAACATTTCTTTTACCTGTCTTCTTAGAAGACTCAGCTCATTGCTCCACCGTGGCGGCTTTGCTTTTCCTATGAATCTTCTTAGAGGGCAAGCTTTGTTATACGCAGTCATAAGCGTCCTTGTTAGGAATTCATTCGACTCCTCCAGTTCCTCTACATTAGCAACCTCTTTGGGTTGTCCCAGTTTCGTTTCTACATGTTTCTGGAATTTAGTCCAATTCGTTGCCCTAGGGTTTCTAAAGGTTCCTCCCTTCTCTACCCTCTTTAGTGGGATGCTGAAGCTTATATACGCATGGTCGGAGAAGGATGGTCTATCGAGAACCATCCAATCATACATTGATATATCACACTAGGAGCTCAATGTAATATCCAGAACATTGCTGGATGTTGGACCAACGTATGTAGGAACATTTTCCCTGTTGGCTATCTGCAAATTGGTTTGCAGGATGTAACAAAATAGAGATTCGCCTCTGTCGTTCGTATCTGCTCCTCCCCACGCATTGTGGTGCGCATTTGCATCTGCGCCTATGACCAACCGCCCTTTGCGCCCTTCCTCCTGTACTAGCCTTTTGCACTCCATCGGTGGAACCTCCACAGCATGGGCCATGTAGCAGGACGCCAGGATAAATGCCTGCTTATTCTTTTGCTCAACGGCCACCGCTACGAGATCCTCGGTGGTGTAATTAGGCAGCATATATGAATGCAGCTGTTTCCTTACCATTACTACAGCTCGCACCGGTCCTTCCGTTTGTGCGTAGTAAACGCCAAACCCGCGCGCGCTTAGTTCAGAAACCTTTCCTCCCGATGAGAGCCACGGCTCCTGGATCAGCGCCACGTCCTCAAGGGTTAGGAGGAGTTCGCTCGACGCCACTTTACTGTGTTGGAGGTTTATCTGTAGGACTCGCAGCACCATTGGGCTGTTTGTCCCCCTCCAGCACCTTCGTCTTGACGTCGTCGTCCTCCTTTTGCCCTTTTGGTTTAGAGTATTCGAGGCCCCCTTCAGCCCCTCGAGAATGTTGTGCCGTGTGTTCCTCTGTGCGAGTCACAGCACCATTTAGCGGTTGGTCCTCTTCTAGCACGTTCGTGGTGACGTCGGGGACTTCCACCTGTCTTTTTTCCCTTAGGCTTCTGAGGTCCTTTTCGACTTCGCCCACTTCCAGCGTGTTAGGATTTTTATCCTCGGGACTTCTTTTCCTGAGTCGCATGTAAATTTTGCCAGTGCCAAAGGACATTTTGCCAAGCTGCGTGTACAAAATACCCTCCGCCTGCTTGTTTATTTGGAAGATGTAGAACTGACCATCCTCGGTAGGCCGAGATACAGTAAGTACCTTCCAATCCTGTGTCGGTATGTTCGGATTCTGATTCTGCAGAAGTCGCAGTGTATCCTCCGACTTCATCATGCATGGTATCCATACCTTAACTTTTGGTACCGTGGGGATTTGCGCTTTATCCACCACCTCAAACCGCGCGTTCGTGCCTTGCCTTTGGAGGTTTGGAACGACTTCCTCCAGCCACCGCAAGCTCGCGATGTTGTCGCACGCTATCATCTTCACACCATTATACCATCCCCCCGAATCAAAGGTTGGAAGGGGCTTACTTGGTTGTTCCCGCATCTTCTTAAGCATTAAGCTAATAAGCTCCCTTTCCACAGATCTCCACCTTTCAGTAGTCATTTGTCCGAACGGACTGCTACGATCAACCAGCGCCACAGTCAATGACTGCTTTGCAACATCACTCATCTTCTCGGGAAAAGCAGGAGTCTTAGTGTTATCTCCCTTTGGAACCTCCGAGAACACCGGAGTCTTCGCGTTAACTCCCTTTAGCGCCTCCGAGAAAGCCGGAGTCTTATCGTTATCTCCCTTTGGCTTATCTCCTACTTCCGTAGTTGGAACTTCCCTCTGACTGGCAGCTTTCGAGGTAGTTGCTACCTCGCTATTGGAACCCATCTGTCTTACAGCTTTGGGCCTACTTGTCTTATCTATGCGACTGCCCTGCCTCGCGGCTCTAGGACTGGGTCCTTTCTGCCTCTTGAAAGCAGGCTTGTCGCCTTTTGCCGAACGTTGCCTCTTCATTCTGCCATTCGACGCTTCTTCCTCCTCGTACCGGTTGCAGAACCGAGGGTTTCTCGCAGCAAACCTTTTGAACTGCCTTCGACCTACTTCTACCGCTTCATGGGCCCATTCCAAGCGCTCGATATCCACTTCTGTTGGGTCGACCACTGCTCCCAAGCGTTGTACAATTCTTAGTGCTGCACGGTACTGCGAGAGAGCTCTTTTACTTCCTCTGCTCCGTAGCCTTCTCCACTCTTCTACTCCGTTTTCATTTGTGTGCTTCTCCAACACGGAGTTCATTGAATCAGCACTACTCTCGCTCCCCGAGTCCGACGCATCGCTTAATTCGTAGTTGTCGTCCTTGGATTGCGACTCAGTCCTCCTCTTTACATCCTCCTTATTACATTCAGGTAATGAGTTGTTCATCTTGGTCATACGACCACCTGCCCGACAAGGCGGGCTCAGCGGTCCAGTATTATATACGGGGAAAGAACCGTCCGCCACAGCAGCGCCCCTTACTGCGGTAAGGCCATAAATACTTCCCGAGATGGCCCGGTATCGGGAAGGCTCCGTTCGAATACAGCCGAATTTATCCCCTGGCTGCAAATCGTCCAATAAGCACGGTCCGCATAACACCCTGGATTAGGGGGTTGGCAGTTCTTGGTTACCGACATCCCGCCGCCCTCCTATGAGGCGAAACGGCGTAGATGTCAGTCCTAAACAGCTCCGCCTCATAGTCGGGCGCTATGGAGTTCGGCTAAGCCCTCACACCAACGACAAGGTGCCTACCCTAGTGAGGGAAATTAAAAGGGAGTAATCCTTAGTTCCACAGGTGGACGCCTTTTCGAGATATCGCCACAAAGGTAGACCAGGGGTGACCCTAGAATTTGTCTGCATAATATGGGCATCAAAAGAAAGGTGTTAATGAGTATTTTAAAAGGGAGTAATCCTTAGTTCCATAGGTGGACGCCGTTTCGAGATACCGCCATAAAGGTGGACCAGGGGTGACTCTAGAATTCGTTTGTGCAATATGGGTATCAAATGAAAGGTGTTAATGAGTATTTTAAAAGGGCGTGGGGCTTAGTTCTATAGGTGGACGCCTTTTCGAGATATCGCCATAAAGGTGGACCAGGGGTGACTCTAGAATGTGTTTGTACGATATGGGTATCAAATTAAAGGCATTAATGAGAGTTTTAAAAGGGAGTGGTGGTAGTTGTATATGTGAAGGCGTTTTCCAGATATTGACCAAAATGTGGACCAGGGTGACCCAGAACATCATCTGTTGGATACCGCTAATTTATTTATATATGTAATACCTGTCAAGATTTAAGGGTTTTTTATTTCGCCCTGCAGAACTTTTTCATTTTCTTCTACTTAATATGGTAGGTGTCACAACCATTTTATAAAGTTATTTCTAAAGTTATATTTCGCGTCAATGAACCAATCCAATTACAATGTTTCATCCCTTTTTTCCTATTTGGTATATAATTATGGCATTTTTTTCATTTTTCGTAATTTTCGATATCGAAAAAGTGGGCGTGGTCATTGTCGGATTTCGTTCATTTTTCATACCAAGATAAAGTGAGTTCAAGTAAGTACGTGAACTAAGTTCATTAAAGATATGTCGATTTTTGCTCAAGTTATCGTGTTAACGGCCATGCGGAAGGACAGACGAATGACTGTGTATAAAAACTGGGCGTGGCATCAACCGATTTCGCCCGTTTTCACAGAAAACAGTTAGTATCATAAAATCTATGCCCCTACCAAATTTCAAAAGGATTGGTTAATTTTTGTTCGACTTATGGCGTTAAAAGTATCCTAGACAAATTAAATGGGCGGAGCCACGCCCATTTTGAAATTTTCTTTTATTTTTGTATTTTGTTGCTCCATATCATTACTGGAGTTGAATGTTGACATAATTTTCTTATATACTGTAAAGTTATTAAATTTTTTGTTAAAATTTTACTTTAAAAAAATTTTTTTTTAAAAGTGGGCGTGGTCCTTCTCCGATTTTGCTAATTTTTATTAGGCGTACATATAGTAATAGGAGTAACGTCTCTGCCAAATTTTATCATGATATCTTCAACGACTGACAAATTACAGCTTGCAAAATTTGTAAATTACCTTCTTTTAAAAGTGGGCGGTGTCACGCCCATTGTCCAAAAATTTTACTAATTTTCTATTCTGCGTCATAAATTCAACTCATTTACCAAGTTTCGTCGCTTTATCTGTATTTGGTAATGAATTATCGCACTTTTTCGGTTTTTCGAAATTTCGATATCGAAAAAGTGGGCGTGGTTATACTCCGATATCGTTCATTTTAAATAACGATCTGAGATGAGTGCTCAGGAACCTACATACCAAATTTCATCAAGATACCTCAAAATTTACTCAAGTTATCGTGTTAACGGGCGGACGGACGGACGGACATGGCTCAATAAAATTTTTTTTCGATCCTGATTATTTTGATATATGGAAGTCTATATCTATCTCGATTCCTTTATATATGTACAAACAACCGTTATCCAATCAAACTTACTATACTCTGTGAGCTCTGCTCAACTGAGTATAAAAATCATCAAAGAAAACTAATTCAATGGTTGAAAGCTGTGAATGTCTGATTTAATAAAAAAATTATAATACAAATTGCTGCCACTAACAGAGAGCATAACAAAGTGGTGCTAATTTTGCAAGAAGTAATCTTCAACAATCTAAGGACATACGAACAGTTAAAAACTTCGAACAAGTGGGCGTGTGTCTGAGCAAAATTGATAAAGTAGTTAATTATACTATAAAATACGAGCCAACAATATTTAAGAAGAAGTTTAGTGAGCTAAGACTTGGTTGAGAAAGTTGACAGGGTTTAATTATTATTGGAGTTCTGTTTTAAGCAACAATTAACAATAACCAACAACATCTACATTTGCAACGGCAGGGGTCGTAATTCAATTTTAGGGAAATAGGAAACTGATAAATACAATAGAAACAAGGAATTTAGAAGAAATTGATTTCATTGAAATTTATAGAATTTAACTCAAATATATTTTTAGTTTGGTGAGTTTTTGTATTAATATATATATATGTATATTATTATAATACATGAATAATATATATATATTTGATTAAATTAGCTTATATATAATTTTAAATCTGTTTAAATTCAAATCTCAATTTAAAGAGTTAACTCTGAGTTGTAAACTTCCTTTTTCAAAATGTTTCGTTCGCCACAACATGACATAAACAACTCTACACGCACACATAACACTAATGATTCACTAATTGATTTGCAAAATAATGCTGAAGAGCTAATTAATCCATATACCAATCGGAATGGTAATGAGATTTGTGCTACTTCTGTCAAACTACCACAATTTTGGACAAGTTGCCCTGAAGCGTGGTTTATTCATGCGGAAATGCCATTTAGTACAAAAAATATTACTCAGGAAACAACTAAATATCAGCATATATTATTGCACTTCCGCAGGATCTAATAGTCACTATTTTGGATTTTATACAAAACTCACCAGAGACTAACAAATTTACGGCTTTGAAAAAAATTTGAATTGAGAGAAATTCGTTAAGTGAAAATGCAAAATGGATAGGATTTTATCAGGTACCCAAATTGGTGATAGTAAGCCTTCGGAATTTTATTGATCAATGCTTATACTTTCTGGTTCCAATTTTAGTTCGGATATTCTCAAAAAACTTTGGTTAAGAAAATTGCCACAAAATACTGATGTTAGTTTGGCAAGTTCAAGTATAACTAATATAAATGAACTAACCAAACTAGCAGATAATATATGGGAACAATTTAACAAATCTGAATTGGCTTCTGTTAGTAATTTTCAAAATTCTAAAAATGAAAGTACTGTTATTGCGAATTTGGTTGGAACAACAGAAATTATGTGTCAAAACTTTGGAAAACTTTCTTTAGAACTAAGTGAAATTAAAAGGAATATTAACCAAGATTGTTTTGGATCACGTTCGATAAATAGAAATCGGTTTAGAAGCCCATTTAGAAATCGTTCAAAGTTACGTGAAAATCCAAATTGGTTGTGTAATTACCATTATAGATTTGGTAAAAATGCTTGGCGGCCTCCGTAGTGTGATGGTAGCGTGCTCCGCCTACCACACCGGATGCCCTGGGTTCAAACCCCGGGCAAAGCAACATCAAAATTTTTAGAAATAAGGTTTTTCAATTAGAAGAACATTTTTCTAAGCGGGGTCGCCCCTCGGCAGTGTTTGGCAAGTGCTCCGGGTGTATTTCTGCCATGAAAAGCTCTCAGTGAAAATTCATCTGCCTTGCACATGCCGTTCGGAGTCGGCATAAAATCATGTAGGTCCCATCCGGCCAATTTGTATGGAGCACGACGCAAATTGGAAGAGAAGCTCGGCCTTAGATCTCTTCGGAGGTTATCGCGCCTTACATTTATTTATTTTTTAATAATGCTAAAAAATGTGAAGAACCATGTGTTTTTGCAAGTAAAAAGAGTTCAACAAACTAGATTCGTCCATTGTTGTAGCGACGAACAATGGAAATTTGGATATTTTTACACGTCGTTTATTCATTTTTGATAAAAACAATGATAAAAACTGAAATTTTTAATCGATAGTGGTGCGGAAATTTCACTGCTACCGGTATCAAAATTTCTAAGTACGAAAAGATCTGGAGATATAGTTTAAACACCTGCAAATGGTTCAACAATTTCGACTTTCTGAAAAAAGTTTTTACAACTTAAATTAGGTCTGAGGCGTGATTTTTCATTTACATTTTTAGTGGCAGATATTTCGAAGCCGATTATAGGAGCTGATTTTCTGTTTAAGTATGGTCTTATGATAGATATTAAACACAAATGTTTAGTCGATCCGTTAACAATTATTTCTGTTAATGCGATCTCCTCTTTTTGTAATATTTCCCTTCCCAACATTTTTGTAATTGACAATCAGTACAACAACTTATTAAAAGAATTTCT
Organism: Eurosta solidaginis; assembly: GCF_040869045.1. NCBI lineage: Eukaryota > Metazoa > Arthropoda > Insecta > Diptera > Tephritidae > Eurosta > Eurosta solidaginis. The sequence goes on along the minus strand of NC_090323.1, from coordinate 179,494,658 downwards.
AGCTTTAATCGCAGAACCAGATTATAGTAAGTCAGTTAAACATACAACTGTGCATAGACTAATTACGGAAGGAAATCTTCCATTTTCTAAACCTAGGAGTTTAGATCCTACCAAATTTCAAGTGGCTAAACCTGTGTTCGAATTTTTAGTTAAATCAGGAACTTGTAGACCATCAAATTCCTCTGTAGCATCACCACTTAATTTGGTACCGAAATAGGATGTGAAGGATCGGCGTCCGTGTGGTGATTTTAGAAGGCTTAATGCTGTGACGGTGCCTGAACGATATCCCTTGCCTCATATACATGATCCTTTTGGCATGTTTGAGTTTACAAGGATGCCTTTTGGTTTGAGGAACTCAGCATAAACGTTTCAAAGATTTATAAATGAAGTAGTTGGTGATTTAGATTTTTTTTTCACCTACATTGATGATCTGCTAGTTGCAAGTGAAAATGAAACACAACATTTAAAAGATCTCCGCATACCTTTTGAGCGTTTCTCGGAGTATGGTTTGAATGTCAAACCAAACAAATGCATTTTTTGCGTATCATTTTTAATGTATCAAATGTAGAGTTTTTAGGACAATGTATATCTGAGTCAGGAATATGTCCTTCTGAAAGCAAAGTAGAAGTTATCCGCAATTTTGAACGGCCTAATTCAATAAAGCAAATACAAAAATTTATGGATATGGTGAATTATTATCAGAGATATATTTCGAAATTAGCTGAGTTTACGGGGGTTATTTACAACCTATTAAATAAAACAATAAAGGAGGGTAACAAAATTTTGGTATGGGAAGACAAATCAAGAAAAGCTTTTGAATGCATTAAAGATAAGTTTGCATCTACGGTTTTGATAAATCATTTTAACAAAGATGCAAAATGATCTTTAGCGGGAGATGCGTCAAATTCTGCAATTGGTGGTGTTATACAACTACGTTTTAATAACAATTTCGAACCACTGGCTTCCTTTTCGAAGAAGCTTTCATAAGCAGAAATAAAATATAGTGCTTTTGACAGAGAATTTATTTAAATATAAAACATTTTCGTTATTTATTAGAGGGTCGATCGTTCACTGCTTATACGGATCATAAACCTTTGGTTTTTGCCTTCAAGTCAAAAACTGAACGAAGTCCTAGGCAACCAAGGCATTTGGAGTTTATTGCACAGTTTATCAGTGACATAAAATATATAAAAGTTCAGGAAAATATTTTAGCTGACATTTTATCATGTGCTTTTGAAATAGATACAATTAGGAATTTTGAACTTAATTTTAAAATTTTACAGAGTGAACAACAAGATAGTGAACTTCATAAGCTGATTTCTGGACAAATATTTCAAAGTTTGAAATTGATAAAAATTCAACTTTTGAATTTTAATATTTGGTGCGAAATCTCTGGAGATAATCCTAGACCTTTTGTAACAAATAGTTTACGCAAAAAAGTTTTTGATATGCTACATGGGATATCACATCCTGGTAGCAAAGCTACACGTCGTGTAATAGTAAAGAAATATGTTTGGCCTTATATGAATAAACAGACCAATAACTGATCAAAAGAGTGCATTAGCTATCAAAAATCAAAAGTACATCGTCATACAAATTCTCCAATAAGTAAGATTCCGGTTCCTAGAGCCAGATTTGAGCATATTCATTTAGATTTTGTAGGACCTTTACCAATTTCAAAAGGGCATCGCTATATTTTAACAATAGTTGATAGGTTTACCCGCTGGCCCCAAGCTTATGCTCTTAGAGACGTTTCTGCATCAATAGTTGTAAATAAGTTTTTAAATGAATATATATCTCGTTTTGGTGTACCGTTAAAAATAACTACAAATCGAGGTTCTATATTCACATCTCATTTATTTTCGGAATTAACAAAATTACTTGGAAGTCAACACATGAAAATGCCTCCCTATCATCCGCAAGCCAACGGTATGGAGGAGTGTTTTCATACACAATTGAAATCTTCATTGATAGCTAAGGGTGACAACCGATATTGGTCCGATGAATTACCTATAATTTTATTGGGATTACGACCAGTTTTTAAAGAAGACATTTCTGCTAAACCAGCTGAAATGGTTTTTGGGCAAAATTTACGATTGCCTGGTGAACTTGTTGTTTCAACTTCTGAAAATGTTTCTCCGGCAGAAATTTTAAGTAGTCTTAAAGAGCGTTTTAAAAATGTTAATTCGAGTTTGAAATATCATCTCAATTTAAACACTGGTATATTTTTTCCAATGGATCTGCAGAGTTGCAAATTTGTTTTTGTTCGGGTTATAATTAAGCATTCTTTACAAAAACCGTATGAAGTGCCTTACAGAGTTGTTGGGAATGATAAGAAATATTTTAAGATTGAAACTAATAATGGAACCAGACCATTGCAATTGACAGATTGAAACCTGCGACTGTCGAAACACCTATCACATACATTTACTCTAATAACAGTACAACACAAAGAAAGAGTTACATTTAATTTATTTGAGATAGATTCCTTCGAAAGGGGAGTACTGCCGGGATTTTGTTATTATATATTTACTTGTTTAAATATTACTTTATATTTTTATTTTGTTTAGATTTAGGAATGTTTTTGTTCATTTGTTTTAAAAAAGAAAATTTTTGATTAATTCAATTGTGTTTTTAAAAACGATATGTAGCTACATTTTGTGGATTGATCTGTGGCTACAGGTATCGTTTGGGGATCATTCAATGATTCTTTTGGAGACTTTCTTTGAATCCTCTCGCTGTCATTTGGGGATCATTTACTTGTTTTCTCGTGTTTATCCCGCGTTAATGTGGGGTCATTTTGAAACGAAATCGGGGACAGCCTTGGGAACCTCCAAAAGTCATTCGGGGATCATTTCTATCGCTATGACATATTTAGTTCATATCGCAATCTGTTCTTTTCTGCATATTTATTTTTGAAGTTTTTTTTCAGCGTAGTGACAGTAAATCTAGCGCATGTGATAATACAAATCCAGTACCAACGAAGCAATATCAAAAACTCATTGCAAATAATAAGGTTTAATTAATGCCAATTTGTTTAACGATCAAGAGTCATAATTAAGAAAGAAATGCTAACTATACAGTTTAGTGCAAATATTTATTTTTTTCGGTGCTGTTTATAAAAGCTGTTTTTTCTAAGTTGAATAATTCCCTGACTAATATTGCCATAAAAAAATTTCCATAGAAAAACCTTGAAAAATATATATGTATGTATTATCTCCATGTTTCTTTAAAACAAAAACATTTTGAGCTTATAGCTTACTACACTCAAAAAAAAAAAACTTGAACATCCCGTGTACCATAGTTATTTTTCTGGACATTACCGGGGCTCTCAATAATATCTCGAAACTGGCAACCATGGACAGTCGCAGCTCAAGTACATCCGGCCTCAAATAATTGAATTGGCTACATGTTAAGCTGTAGAATGGTCACATCGTGATGTGGTCTGTGTAAGGTCCCAAAATCTGTAAACGAAGTAATTCCGCAGGATCGGGTATTATCACCAATGCTATGAGAGCCGGTCATCAACCAATTGCTTGGATGATTCGACAGAAGACCAATTGAACTCACGGTTTATTTAGATAATGTTTTAGTTACCATAAGCAGCGAATGTTTATCAAACATTAGGTCTCTACTGCATCAGCTCGTTTGGAATGTACATGCCTGGGCAACTAGAGTCGGGTTAACCGCCAACGCAGTAATTTCGGGAGGGTTTTGGGGAGTCCTTCCCAGGGTCATTAAAGTATCGTTTGGCGATGATTGAATGATTGTTTTGGAGACTTTCTATGAATCCTCTCGCTGTCATTTGGGGATCATTTAGCTGTTTCCTCGGGTTTATCCCGCGTTAATGTGGGTATCATTTTGAAACGAATTCGGGGACAGCCTTGCGAACCTCCAAGAGTCATTCGGGGATCATTTCTATCACTATGCCATATTTAGTTCCTATCGAAATCTGTTCTTTTCTGCATATTTATTTTTGAAGGTTTTTTTTTTCAGCGTAGTGACAGTAAATCTAGCGCATGTGATAATATAAATCCAGCACCAACTACGCAGAAGCAAAAATTTGCTGAAAATAATAAAGTTTAATTAATGCCTATTGGTTTAACGCTCAAGAGTCGTAATTAAGCAAGAAATACTAACTATACAGCTTGGCTCAAATATTTATTTTTTTGGTTGCTGTTTATAAAAGCTGTTTTTTCTGAGTTGAATAATTCTCTGACTAAAATTGACATGCAAAAATTTCCCTAGAAAAACCTTGAAAAATATATATGTATGGATTATCTAAATGTTTCTGTAAAATAAAAACATAAGCTTATAGCTTATTACACTCACAAAAAAAAAAAAAAAAAAAAAAACTTAAACACCACGAATACCATAGGGATATTACCGGGGCTTTCAATAATGTCTCGAAACGGGCAGCCATAGACAGTCTCAGCCCAAGTACATCCGGCCTTAAATAATTGAATTGGTTACATGTTAAGCTGTAGAATGGTTATATCGTGATGTGGTCTGTGTAAGGTCCCAAAATCTGTAAACGGAGGAATTCCGCAGGATCGGGTATTATCACCAATTCTATGAGCGCCGGTCATCAACCAATTGCTTGGATGGTTCGACAGAAGACCAATTGAACTCACGGTATATGCAGATGATGTTTTAGTTACCATAAGCAGCGGATGTTTATTAAAAATCTGGTCTTTACTGCATCAGCCGGTTTGGGATGTACATGCCTGGTCATATGGAGTCGGGCTATCCGCCAAAGCAGTAATTCCGGGATGATTTTGTGATACACTCGGGCTCTTCCCGGAGTCATTTGTGCGTTACTTCGGGTTAGTTTGGGGGTTGTTTTTATTTTTTGTCTATTTGCTTTATTTACTAATTTAACATTAGTACAATAAAACTTAGTATTTTATAGTACAACAACAAAAAATGCAAATGCGTGGGGAAATAATAAAATAGAGGTATCAGGTATATCAAATCTTAAAAGTAATGCAAATAAGTAATTAAAAAACTAGCAACCCCACTAATCCTGGTTTGCAATGGCCGATAAAATAAATAATTAAAAATAAAATAAAATTTCATATAATACAATAATTATGTTAAGATTAAAATGTGTAGGATATGCAGCTTGAAATTAAAGAACTCTAGAAAAGGTAATGCGGCCACCGTGGTGTGATGGGTAGCGTGCTCCGCCTATCACACCGTATGCCCTGGGTTCAACTCCCGGGCAAAGCAACATCAAAATTTTAGAAATAAGATTTTTCAATTAGAAGAAAATTTTTCTAAGCGGGGTCGCCCCTCGGCAGTGTTTGGCAAGCACTCCGGGTGTATTTCTGCCATGAAAAGCTCTCAGTGAAAACTCATCTGCTTTGCAGATGCCGTTCGGAGTCGGCATAAAATATGTAGGTCCCGTCCGGCCAATTTGTAGGGAAAATCAAGAGGAGCACGACGCAAATTGGAAGAGAAGCTCGGCCTTAGATCTCTTCGGAGGTTATCGCGCCTTACATTAATTTTTTTTAGAAAAGGTAATGATTCACATTCTAGCAGACAAATGACTGTAGATCAGTTTTTGAAGTTCCTTTGTTAAAGTGGCTTTTTACGGAATAAGGAATTGAGTTCCAAAGGCGAACGGCATTAATGAAAAACAGCTTTCCGAATTTTTAAATTTAAATGTGGGAAGAATTAACTCCAAGGAGCTCTCCGATCTGGGGAATGTAAGTTTATCATATATATACCGAAGTGTTTTGCAGTGAATAAGCCGATATAAGAAAATACAGTTTCTGGATTTCATATATTCGGAAATCTCACATCTCAGAAGAGAGGTTCTCCATGCAGAAATATGGTCAAATTTACGCAATCTATAAATAAATCGGGAAACGTGGTTAAGTAGAATTTCGGTATGATCTCTGGGACTCTTTCGGGGTACTTGCGGGTCATTTCGGGATGATTTCGGGAACATTCCAGAGTTCCTTCAAGGGCCATTCCGGTGTAATTTGGGGTTCATTCTATGATAGTTTTGAGACTTTTTTGGAATCCTCTTTCGAAGTGATTTGGGGATCACTTCGAAGTCGTTACGTGGTTATTTCGGCGGTTCTTTCCCGCGTTAATTTTGGGGTCATTTTGAAACGACCTTGGGAACAACCTCGGGATCTTCCAAGCGTAATTCGGGGATCAATTCGAAACCTAATCGTAATGTTTTTTAGTCACTATAATATATTTGGTTCCTATAGGAATCTGTTTTTTTTCTGCATATTTATTTTAGAAAATAATGTCGATGTTTCACATCTGCCAAGCGTCCCGTCATGGCTCACATTTTTGTTCTAAGTATAGAAAGTCTTGTGGTGGTATTAGGATATATGAACCCAAGTCCTTAATGATATAGACAACGTTTTCTATTGGTTTTGTAATGGCTCAAATTATTCTCGTATTGATCCCAGCACCAATTTGAACTGATGTTAAACAAAATATAATAATATTTTCAAATTAATGTCTAAATTAATGCAATCGCAAAATAGCCTCAATATGGTTTTAAAAAAATATCGAAATATTCGTAGAATGATGAAGTTCAGAAATCATTCCGAAATTATTCGGAAACAATCTCCAGAAGGTCGTAAAAACAGTACTAAAACAAAACTTAGATGAATACAAAAATCTACCCTTAAAACTATTGCGAAATTATTCATACTTGACTTCGAAAGAATCTTGAAATGTTTATCATTACTTCAAATAGTGTTTCCTTAAAATTTTCCTGAAACTATCCTAAAAATAGTTCAAAAATGGTACGAAGTTTGTCAAAAATAGTCCCTAAATCATCGTGATAGCAATCTCGAAACTATATGAAAATAGAGTCCATAAAACTATTTCTAATTTGTCATAAAGCAACCGCTAAAAAACAAGCTAATTTTTTTTTGGTATCATTGCGGCCACCGTGGTGTGATGGTATCGTGCTCCGCCTATCACACCGTATGCCCTGGGTTCAACTCCCGGGCAAAGCAACATCAAAAATTTTAGAAATAAGATTTTTCAATTAGAAGAAAATTTTTCTAAGCGGGGTCGCCCCTCGGCAGTGTCTGGCAAGCGCTCCGATTGTATTTCTGCCATGAAAAGCTCTCAGTGAAAACTCATCTGCCTTGCAGATGCCGTTCGGAGTCGGCATAAAACATGTAGGTCCCGTCCGGCCAATTTGTAGGGAAAAATTAAGAGGAGCACGACGCTGGGCACGACGGAGGTTATCGCGCCTTACATTTATTTATTTATCTTTGTACAAATGATTCCGAATCGGTAATGATTCCCAAACGACCTCGAAATAGCTTTTGAAAAAGTCTGAAATTGTCTGGAAATAGCTCCTGAAATCAGTCCCTAAAATATTTCGAAATTATTCAAAATTGATACCAAAAACAGTGTCGAAATCTCATTTAAACGAAAGGCATTCACGATGGCTCTTTTGGCTACGTATGACTCCAAACAACATCACTTTAGCTCTGCTGACTCACAGTAAAGAAGAAAATAAATATAGTTTAAAAAACACGCTTTTAAATAATATCGAACTAAAAAGTTAAAAATACAAAAAAGCGTTTTTTGTTTTTGAGTTTATTTAAACTATATTTATTTGCTTGTAACTCTCCTTTGCGCGCCTAGTCTAGAAAGTTACAAACAGACATATGTACATACATACAAGGTAAGCTAATATAACTGTGTTAATGATTACATCATACAATAAAATTCAGTGGAAGGCTTTTGTATGGCACTGCACACTTTTCTAAAATTGCTTATACGAAGACCCATATTATCCCCATTCTCTTTATATTTTTGATCTAACTCAATATAATTAGAGTTATAACTATCAAAACATGATAAAAAGTTTCTCTTTTTTTTTATTATTAATAATAATAATATACCGAACGGATTATTACCTTCCAAATACCGCCCAATCAACATGAAGGGCGCATCCGCATGACGCGCGGATTTTATTTTTACCGAGTTACTGATAGGCAGAGGTTTGTTAAGCGTCGAGATCTAAAACTGCTCAGCTAAAAAATAAAATCATCAGCTGAGTATTATACATAACAGTTGGAAATTACACTACATTATTAACCCTTCTGTTACGTTAAGAAAAACTTACATAGGTGTTTTTAAGGTCACGAAAAGACCAGCCCTATGTTTTCTATGTATATCGGCTTAAAGGTTTATAATCTCAGATGCAGTTTTCAACATTTTTAAATTTTATTGATTATTCTTAAGTTTATAGGCAACGTTTAGGTTTATATATGTACATATAAATGAACTCTTACGATGCAAGCTAACTTTTGATGCTGAAGACAATATTGCGTAATGTTTTGGTTCACATACGTATTTATTGTTGCTATTTGCAATTTTTTTCGGTAAAAACTTTTATAATTTCTGATGCAGTTTGTAAGATTTATTGGTTTAATTAATTATATATTGGTAAACTTGCGATAGAGTGGACGTGGTATATACCGGAGGTCCTTAGTTCAGCCAATGGAAGAATTAACATCAAAACACTTTCAAACAATTTTCTAACCCTCCGATTAGCGGTGTAGAAATTCAACACATCAGAAATACATAAGTTTGAATTTTTGTTGATAAATTTCGAAATGAACACGAACTAGAGCTCTTATATGCTTAAAAATATGTTCGGCTGACCAGACGACAACGATAAAATGTGACGTAATCAACTTTGGTACAAAAAAAAAAAAAGTTAAATAAAATCCAAAAATATTTGAATTTTTATTTAAATTTTAAAGAAAACTCGTCGCACACTGTGATAACCCAGAAATAAGTTTGTATTTTTATTGATACATTTTGAAATGAATACGAACTATGAGGTCTTATAGGCTTAAATTCGCCTAGCCAGACGACAGCGCTAAAATGTGACATAATCAACTTTTCTACAAAAAAAGAAAAAAAATAATAATAAGAAAAAAGTCGATTTCCGAATTATTATAAAGTCCGCCTCTAAACTTGAAAAGTCACTAAAGCTTTTCATGATCGGGTGGGTAGCAGTAGAGTTATTCTCGAAAAGCCTTCTCGCCTGGCCAGACGCCACAATCTATAGGAGGGTTCAGCGGGGTCTTCACTTGGAAATTATCTGGTATACCTTCGGAGTTTATTCTGTAATGAAAAGCTTTCCATATTATTATACCACTTCTTATGCAGTTATCATTTAAAATCGGCATAGAAACATAAGTCTCCGTAAATCTTTAGGAAATCACTTATTGAAAAAAAACTTCGCCTAAATGTTCTAAAAGATCTATGGTATCCAATTACTATAATTTGTATTATTTTTTATGCGAAAATTTATTTTTATACTCAGCAACAACAGCTCTGGTCACTGAATGTCCTTATGGTGCGCCCACGTAAGTTTGTTTATTATCAGTTATTGGAATAGGCTAATACTGTTTTCACACAGAAAGTTAATGATCTAATTTCACTTTCTAATGAAATCGTAAATTTTTTGCTTTCACACAGAAGTAACTGCTCCATTAGTATGAAGGATGAAATGTCAAGCGAATAAAATGACAATGCTATATGACAGACAATGACATTTACTTTGACAAATGACATTTTTAAGCACCGAGCACACCAAAAACTAAGAAACTAAATGCTCCAAACAGAGTTGCATTGTGCTTTTGACTTCATTAGGCATTCGATTAGTCACTAATGAAATAATTATAGATTCGAATTTTGTAGGGAAGATTGAGCTCAATAAGCGTCTTAATGTAGAAAGCTGTCTTTATTATTCAATAAGCCATCTGTGTGAAAACAGTATAAATCTTGCTATTTAGGCTTTTTAGAAGGAGTTTCGCTTATTACTAAAAGTCATGAAAGGAAATTCCAAAATTTTTCTCCTATCAAGAGATATCAAAAACAAAAAGCAAAAAAGGTCACCAAATGTCCTTAACGTAACACAAGGGGTAAATAAGTGAATACTTTTAGCATATAAATGAAAAGCTCTCAGTGAAAACTCATCTGCCTCGCAGATGCCGTTAGGAGTCGGCATAAAACAAGTAAGTCCCGTCTCGCCTATTTGTAGGAAAAATTAAAAGGATCACGACACAAATTGGAAGAGAAGCTCGGCCTAAATTCTCTTCGGAGGTTATCGTACATTTATTTTTTTTTTATTTATTTAGTATTTAAATATTTTTTATTTTCATTTTTTTTGTTTTGTTACGAGTATAGGAAAGTTTTCTTTATAGTAAAAAGTGAATCTGTTATATCAAATGAATTCGAATGGGAGTTAAAATCCTGACAAAAACACCGAAATTTACTTACTTACCTTACTTACTTAATTGGCGCTTAACCGTCAAACGGTTATGGCCGTCCAACAAGGCGCACCAGTCGCTCCTTCGCTCCGCCACCGGCGCCAATTGGTCACACCAAGGGAGTATAAATCGTTTTCCACCTGGTCCTTCCAACGGAGTGGGGGCCGCCCTCTACCTCTGCTTCCATAGGCGGGTTCCGATAGAAACACATTCTTGGACGGAGCATCATCTTTCATTCGCACAACATGGCCTAGCCAGCGCAGCCGCTGAGTTTTAATTCGCTGGACTATGTTGATGTCTGCGTATAGCTCGTACAGCTCATCATTAAATCTTCTTCGGTACTCGCCATCGCCAATGCGTAGAGGTCCATAAATCTTTCGAAGAACTTTTCTCTCGAACCCTCCCAAAGCCGCTTCATCTGCTGTTGTCACATGGTCCATGCTTCTGCCCCATATAGCAGGACGGGTACGATAAGTGACTTGTAGAGTATAATTTTCGTTCGCAGAGAGAGGACTTTACTTTTCAATTGCCTACTTAAGCCAAAGTAGCATTTATTGGCAAGATTGATTCTTCGCTGGATTTCAGTGCTGGTGTTGTTGCTAGTGTTGAAAAAGGTTTATTTAATTCGAAATTAGTTCTGCCTGAAAAGAAGAGGTTTGTAATGCCTTTACGCGCGAGATGGGACATTGAAATTTACTTACGTCAAAAGAAAGGGGCTAGAAATCAGTCGATTCATTAAATTAGCCATGAATAATACGCCTAATATTTCTCTACGACTTGCGAGAGTTGGAAGATTAATAAGCAATAACCGACTAGTATAAGGTGTAAGATTATACGCAGAGTCCCAATGAAAGTTCCTTAAAGAAAAAAGTTGCTTCTGCATTGCCTCTTCTCTATCTGCATGAACTTGATATCGCGGATTCCAGATTATTGATCCTTATTCTAGTATTAGTCTAACTAATATTCTAAAAAGGGCTTCAGTTACATAAGTGTCACTAAATTCTTTAGACCATCGTTTCACGAATGATAGAACACCTCTAGCCTTATTGACGGTATTCATAATATGAAAATAGTTTACTGCTAGAAGACAAAAATTATTAATTCCGTAAGGGCTACAGCTCTCGAGAGAGGCACATGAATTTTCATTTATTGAGGTTCAGCGGCATTTAATTTATGTTCCACCAAGTAACTAAGAAGTTGAAATCCGCTCGAAGCAAGGGACGTTCTTCAATGGACGCATAGGACCTAAAAAGTTTCACGTCATTAGTATACATTAAAATTTTGAAATATTTCATTGTGGTACATATATCATTAACAAAGAGGCGGTTCTTCAAAAACCATACCAACTAGATATTTCTAGCTTGGATATTGACTAACTGTAAATCGAATCTTCTTAAAGTCGTTAGGTGGGATTTACCGAAGAAGATTATTAATATAGCACAGTGCTGAGGGGGTATACGTCCCCTTTACCCTTAAAACCATTTATGTTTCCAGACTATTGACTAACTTCGTGCCAAATTTTATCTTGTTCTGCGTATATGGAGCTTCTTAGCCAAAATACTATAAAGCAATGCTAAGCTTTTTGCCGCAAGAACTTTAGATTTATTAAGTGGTCCTTATAAATAAAATAAACGCATTTTTTTCCCACCTCGCCCTTTCAAGGGGTCTTTACAAGGCAACAAGTGTCACAAATGCAGACGGTTTAGAAGTTGAAAGATAGAATTTCGAGATCCGATACATCAATATTTCGGTTCTCGCGATATTGTGGCATGTCAAAACGCACGTAAGTTTCGCGCGCTTCTCAACATTCAATTAAGTGGCTGTATAAGTTTTACTGGAGGCGCCATGGTGTGGTAGTAACGTGCTCCGCCTTTCACACCGAAGATCCTGAGTTCAAGTCCCGGGCGAAGTAACATCGAAAATTAAGAAAAAAAATTATAAACAAGTTTTCCAAGCGCGGTCGCCCCTCGGCAGTAATAGGCAGACACTTCGAGTGTAGAAAATCTCGCAAGAACCGAGACTCACGAATAATTTTTTCTAGAACTAACTTGAGAATTAGTAACTAAAACTAAAACTTTCAAAGGAACTTCAATAAACTAAAACAATTTTTCTTTTATCTAATTGATAGAACTTACTATATAATATAATATCACATTCTAATTTTAGTTCTGATTGATAACAGATACGAGTGCATTACATTTATTAGTGCTTAGATTTTAAAATATTGCGTCTTCTTAGACTTATTTTTTTTCAGCCCTACTATAGTGCTATATATTTTTGGTATTAAAGACAAAAAATAATAATTTTACCATCCCATTAAAAACTCTCCACTTTCACGTCTATAAAACAACTATTTTATGCTACCCCTAGTTCCAGTCCAAATCCATGCCTTAGTCACGCTCCCACTCACGTTCTTAATCCCATCCCCGTTATGGTTGGTTGTATGTATTTTTGAATGCTGTATCTTAAAAATACAAGAACGAAAAGGGGTGAACCACCCTATCAATTAAAGGGTATGAAAAATAGATAAGATCGGTTTCTCAGAACCACTTAAAATACTCATTAAGGTTCATGAGAACCATTCGATCTGTTTCGATGAGTTCAAGAGCAAACACTGTGACACGAGTTTTTTTATACCCACTTGAGCAGAGCTCGCAGAGTATACTAACTTTGATTGGATAACGGTTGGTTATACAGGTATAAAGGAATCGAGATAGATATAGACTTCCATATATCAAAATCATCAGTATCGAAAAAAAATTTAATTAAGCCATGTCCGTCCGTCCGTCCGTCCGTCCGGTAGCACGATAACTTGAGTAAATTTTGAGGTATCTTGATGAGATTTGGTATGTAGGTGCTGGACACTCATCTCAGATCGCTATTTAAAATTAACGATATCGGACTATAACCACGCCACTTTTTCGATATCGAAAATTTCGAGAAACCGAAAAATTGCGATAATTCATTACCAAAGACGGATATAGCGATGAAACTTGGTAGGTGAGTTGAACTTATGAAGCAGAATAGAAAATTAGTAAAACTTTGGACAATGTGTGTGGCTCCGCCCACTTTTAAGGGAATGTAATTTAAAAGCTTTGCAAGGTGTAACTTGGCAGTCGTTGAAGATATCATGATGAAATTTGGCAGGAACGGTACTCCTATTACTATATGTGTACCTAAAAAAAATTGTCAAATCTGAGAACGGCCACTTTAAAAAAAACTTTTTTTAAGTAAAATTTTAACAAAAAATTTAATATCTGTTACGTGGCTGACTGTTTGGGTGGTGAGGAGCGGCGGCAAGCAGGTATGCTTGCGGGCCCAGGCTAGCTCGTCGTCTTGGGCGGGGTATTGCACCACCGACCTCACCCGCAGCCACATGAACAAAAAAAGGTTCATACCTGCATGTGATTACAAAGGAAAGCTGAAATAGATAGAAATAGACGTGAGGGGCAAAGTTATAGAGGGGAAAGCATGAGGGGCAGAAAAAGGTGAAGGCCTGTCCTGTCAGGTGGAGTCTACCCTCCCTCTGCAGTGCAACTTGCACTGCACCGTGGGCACTGTGCTGACTCCTGTTTACCTTACAGTGCCCCCAAACCTGCCTTAAGTCTGTCCGCCCGTCAATAAGTCATTTCCCTATCACTCACCTTCACCTTACCTTACCGCGCACAAGCGCAGCACCAACACCAAAAATTTGGATTTAGCTCTGCATATTTCAAGTCAATATTTTCATCCAAACATTTTTATTTACAATTCTTCAAAAATTAAAATAAATATGAAAAGGCTCTGCCAGAAATACCCTAGTTTTTATCTCACTATCCAATCTCCTTACAAATTATACCAAATTGGACCTTCATCAAAGCAATTACAAAGTTAGTTACAAATATGTAGATATTCACGCTTAGGGAAATGTACGCAATACTCAAAGAATTCAAAAAAAACGAAGGTCAAATGCTATTCATGCATATATACTACGAACGTTGGCTAAATCCAGTTATAATTTTCCTTACCTAAAGCTATCTAATCTATCGGATGTCCCCAAAGATATAGATGCAAAAAAAACTTAAGATTACCTTTTAAAAGTAGCAAAATGAAATAATAGTATACGATTTAAATTCAGTTTGATTCCATACAATTGTTTGTAACGAAAAGAAAACAAATAAAGTAGGCAGACAAAGAAAACGGGAGGCGGCGATTTCTCATAAAAAAAGGATTTATGAACCGCCCTAATGCATTATCCAACCAACAAGAATCTTAAAATCTACAGATACAAAATTCAAGCTAAGTGCAAAAAAAAAAAAAAAGGTAAACAAAAAATTTAAAACCCTAATCCCTGACCTACCGCAAACTCACCAGCAAATCCAGAATCAATTTTCTACAAAGTAAAAGTAGGTCATCTAAAAAGGTATGTAGGTGCAATTGTATGTTTGAAAAATTCTTATGTATGCATATATATTATTTTGGTTTCCTTTGTCAACGCCAATTCCTTTTCTACTTTAGCAAGACTAGGAAAATTGCCTGGCAATATATGTACATACATACATACGTGCATATATACTCTTCCAAATGTTAAATATTATCACTCACCGTGTCACTCACTCCGTTGAAGGCGCCTGCATGAAGTTGAGCTCGCGAGCTGTAAAGAGAAAACACTCAAAGCATATATGCTCAATGCACATACATTTATCCGGCACACTATTCTTTCTCCGCACTCAGCAAGACCACTCGCTTGTGATCTTGGATATTGAGTTAGTTAGTTTGACAAAGCGTCGATGACAATACCAAAATGCCTGCTACTGTGTACATTCCTATTCAAAAAAAAAATTTACTAGTTTTCTGGTTTCTTTCCGGGATGGGAGTGCACCGGAGGCCTCAGAGACCCCACGGGAATTACAGAAAAAAAAAAATAATAAAATGCAGTAAGTGCCAAAACAAGAAAACGATTATTAAATTAGCGAACAGTTAGATGAACCGCATGGGTTCTTACACGAGTGTGTGGGTGGAAGTATGGTGAAAAAAAATAAAAAAAAAACGAAAGTTTGCAAAAAAAGAAACAAAAGGAAGAAGAAAAGAAAAAAAAAGGCAAAAGGCACAAAAATGTGCAAGAATTCCTTCCAATGGGAAAGAGATGAGAATTTGTGAAAGAAAACTTAAAAAGGTTCAAAGAAAAATTATCTTTGGTTATATCTTCCGTAAGCTTGCCCCGTAATCAAAAAAAAAAAAACCTACTTTATTAAAAATATGACTTCCCCTTGATAACTTCGTGGCGTTTATGCCTACTTATGCCCTTTTTCCCAAATATCTACACCGCTAGTATGGTTAAGTACAAACAAAACCCAGTAACCATAATTAATTAATACAAATGTAAAGGACAAAAATGTATCTCGTGGACTGTGTTGTTTCTCCAATCTGGTAGCTGATCCAGTCGTGATGTTGTAGTTGTTACAATGTTGCCAGCACCCTTTTTCCAGTGTTATAATGAAATGTTTGAGTTGTTGTGGTAGTTTTGCTGGCCTATATAAGCATGAGTAATGGTAGTTGTTATGGTGGCGATGTATCCGTGTTGCCGACACCTGTTGTGGTTAGCCGCAGTGCATATGCATCGCAATTGTGGTGGTTGGAATGGTGTAATTGTCGGTGCAAGCCAATGTTAGTTGTTGTTGTGGATGCGTTTTACTCCGCCAATAAAGGAATGCTAACAGACTTGTGTATCAAGGGTATTGTTTTTGGGTGTTTTGCCGTCGGCTAAATAATAAAGTGTGGTGCTTGTGGATGCGTAGCAATTGTTTTTGGCCGGAATGTCACCAGTGTGATGTTGTTGTTGTTGGCGTTGCGTCGCCAAGCATAATGTATTTGCTTTTTGGCGGTACGCCGCCCATATACGTGCCCAGTGGGTCTTTCCCAAAGGAAAATCAATTGTGCGCTGGTTTTATAAATTTTGTTGGCGAATGGAAACTGCCGGACTAGGGTGTAAGTAGGCCTCGCAACTCCGCGCACTAAAAACTTTTCCAGGACTTTTCTGACGTCTTTAAATAACGCGCGCTAAAAACTTTTAAACCTTTTGAAACGGTCTGGCTAACTTGGCACTTCACACTTTTTTAGTTTATTTATTTTTTTTATTTTTTCCACTTCACTTCACTTGCACTGGGCACTGTTACAGGAAAACGTTTGCCCGTTGCCTAACGTTGCGCCCTTTTATAGCTACCGCCGTGGCAGGGGAATGTTACTCAGAAACGGAAAATTCCTACCTATACATGCCAAACTTTCTTCTCGGCTTTCCCGTATTTTTCATCCATACGTATTTTTCACTCATACCTTCACACGCTTACCGCTCCACAAAACGAACACCTACACAGATACATTTGGTTCGCGCCTTGGCCGCTTACACTGATGCATCCACACGTTCATAGCCTTTCACGAATACCCATCCACCTACATAATACCGAACAGAACAAACACATAGTTACATACCATTCGTCAAGGCTGCTAGGTTGTTAGCAACATGGTGAAATTTTTCTTATTGTAACAACATGATGCCAAGCGCAACATCTAATTTCCGTTCCAACATTGTGTTCCCTACAGGCACAATGTTGTCAATGTTAATGTTATCATGTTAATATTATTTTAATGGCAACATTGCGGCTAAGGCACGGACCTGGACACAAAACACATAAACACATAGACGCATATACACTCTGCCACTCATTCAAGCCAGTATGGAGACAGGCTGTCGTTACAGGCTCGCAACCGCCGATGGTGTCTGCACTATGGAGCGTGTGCGTAAAGAATCCAAACGCAGCCTGCTAAGTATTATTTCCTGCGTCCAACGTGTGGCCTCGACCCACGACTCAATGCCGGGCCTATTTTTTTTTTTCACGCCTTTAAACTTTTGCTCTGTTTACTTACGAACTAAGTCACTGGGCTAATGCTACTACTTAAACGTATATCACAGATACTACTCTACATATCTAATAGTAAATAAGATATCACAGATAAAATAAAAAAATAAATAAAAAAAATAAAATAAAATAAAATATCACAGTTAGCAGAACAAAAAAAAAATTTATAAAATAAAATATCACAGATGGCAAAAAAAAATGTATATAAAAAAAATATCACAGATCAAATAGTCAAGTAGGTAAAATAAATAAAAGAATAAATAAATGCGAAAATAATCAAATAAATAAAAAGGTAAAAAAAAAATTGAATAAAAATAACTTAATAATATAATCACATACGTCAATAAATTAATAAATAAAATACGTCGATAAATAAATAAATAACATAGAACGAGAGTACTAGCACTACAAAAAACATTAAACTATTTTGCAAAAATGTCTTTAGCGTGGTATACGCCGATCTTTTTCCCATTGCTGTCGCCAAGCTCGTACATTGAATTACCTACAGAATTAAGTACGATACACTTTACTTGTTTCGGAGCTAGCTTGGCGTTGTAGTTATCGACCTGGGAACTTTGCTTAAAGTTTCGGCGATATACCACTTGTCCAATTTGAAACTTAACATCCCTACTCCTAGTGTCATATACCTTTTGGCTTCTTTCATGGGCCAACTTCAGCTCTTTCATAATTTTGTTCCTAATTAGTTGCAGTTTATCACCTGAGGCCTCTACCTCGCAATCCACATCCTTCACCGCTGCCAGCTTTCGGTATAGCTCATATGATGCAGCATGCTGCATCATAGGCATACCGAAAGTGGCGTAGTACGGCGACATGTTGATTGCTGCATGTGTAACGCTGCGGAGTGCAAATGCGGCATCACTGACGCATTTGTCCCAATTTTTCTGATTCTCTTTTATAAATGATCTAATGATCTGTAGGACAGATCGGTTTACCCTCTCCGCAGCGTTACCCTGAGGTGAATAAAAGGCCGTTTTCACATGTTTTGTGCCATATTTCTCTAAAAAGTCACCGAACATCTCAGAAACAAACTGCTTTCCGTTGTCCGAATGTACATATTCGGGCACGCCAAAAACATGAAAAACATCCTTTTCCAAAAACTTGACTACCTCAGCTGAAGTCGCCCTTTTCATGGGTTTTAAGAACACGAACTTTGAAAAATGATCTAAACATACAAAGACATACACATTACCATCACTAGAACGTGGATAGGGACCCATAAAATCAATGAAAAGACGCTGGAAAGGTCGCTCTGTGAGCTTTTGCTTTCCCATCATGGGTTGTTTAAACACGTTTTGAGTTTTGTTAGTTTTGCAGGTTTCGCAGTCTTTTACATGGGCGCATACGTCGGTGACCATTCCTGGCCAATAATATTTTTGACGTAGTCGTGACAGTGTCTTGTGGATGCCACCATGACCAGCGGACGGTGAGCTATGAGACGACTCTACCAGCCCCGGTCGCAGTTCCGACGGAACCCAGAGCTTCCAGGTCTGGTCCGCTAGAAGATCGTCCCCGCTGTCGAATTGCGTCCGTTTATAAACGTAACCGTCCGATATGCATAAGTCTGGCAACTTATCTTTGTTCTCGGTCACCGTCTTTTTTAACTCCGTATACTCCTCCGACTCGAAGCATGGTGACTCGAGACACACGTCTATGGCTCTGTCGTTCGTCAGTATTTCGTCCATGTGCATTCGTGAGAGTGTGTCGGGAACCACGTTTTGCGCACCTTTTCGATGTTGGATATCGAAATCATAACCCTGGAGTTTCAAACTCCACCTTGCCAACCTCCCAGAAAGATCTTTCTGATTCATGAGCCATTTGAGGCTGGCATGATCAGTGATGATGGTGAACGGGGTTCCCTCCACGTAAGGTCGGAATCTCTTCACACTCACGATCGCGGCGTAGCATTCCAGTTCGGTGATGCTATAGTTCTTCTGCGCCTTATTTAGTTTTGCCGAAACGTAGGCAATCGGTCTTTCGTTCTGGTCATCGTCCAACTGGAACAAAACCCCTCCCACTCCGTCCGTTGATGCATCACATTGAATATAAAAACGACGCTTAAAGTCCGGATGTGTAAGCACCGGTGCAGAAACCAAACTCTGCTTTAAAATTTCAAATGATTTCGTTGCTTCGTCCGTCATTGCAAACTTCTTAATTTTGTCCTTTTTGAGGCAGTCGTGCAGTGGAGCTGCGATAGTCGCATAGTCCTGTATGAAACGTCGGTACCAGCCCGACATACCCAGGAACCGTCGTAGTTGCTTCGGGGTTTTCGGAACTGGAAAGTCCCTCACAGCCACCACTTTATTGGTGTCTGTCCTAATACAACCATCCCCGACTACGTATCCTAAATAGCGAACTTCTTTGAAACAAAACTTGCTTTTTTCTACGTTAATTGTTAACTTAGCCTCGCGGAGACACCGAGCGACCTTTTCCAATAAACACATATGGGACTCGAAATCTACAGAACAAACTAACAAATCGTCAAGATAAACAAAAACACATTCACGTAAAGCGGCCGGAATGACCTTGTCCATGAGACGACACATTCGTTGTGCTGCATTGCACAACCCGAAAGGCATGACGGTAAATTGGTAAAGGGGTCGGCCAGGGACAGTAAAAGCAGTCTTTTCTCTTGACTTCTTCTCCAGAGGAATCTGCCAGAAAGCGTCCTTCAAATCTATCGCGGAAATAAATCGTGTATTTTGTAGTCGGCTGAGGATTCCATCAATGTGGGGTAAGGGGTAGGCATCCTTAATTGTTCGTTCGTTGACTTTGCGAGCGTCAAGGCATAAGCGGTTTTTCGTCCCTTTTATTACCAGCGATACCGGCGAATTCCAGCTGCTGTTGGACTCCTCGATGACTCCCATGTCCAACATTCGATCTAACTCTGCGTATATGAGTTTTTGAATAGCTGGTGAAATCGGGTAATGGCGCTGCTTTACTGGCAGATTCTCGTCAACCACCTCGATGACGTGTTCCTCCTTATCTGTTTGACCTAACCCTAATACCGCGAAGGACGGGAATTGGGCTTTCACACGCTCCAACCTATTATTTTGCTCCGGCGTTAAAACGTGCTGCACAGCATCGAAAGACAAGTCACCCTCGGCGGGCACGAGCTCCGCAACACTGGCACCATTCACACTACCACTCACACCCTTACTCACAACACTCATACCGAAAGCCTGCCAAAAATCTATCCCAAAATATACTTCCTGTTGTAGATCAGGAACTATCAAGAATTCTAATTCCCTGGTCGTATTATCCCACACGACTGGTAACTTTATGACCCCTACCACGGCGGTTTCCTCCCCGTTCGCGGTTCGGATATTTTGGCCCTTGATTGGCACAATCAAGGCTTCCTTTCCCCGAAGGAGTGCAGCTGAGTCTTTGCCTAAGCAGCTGGCACTCGCCCCTGAGTCCAAGAGAGCCAGGACCTCGTGACCTCCTATATTTGTTTTGGCGAAAAACCTATTATCTCCTTTCACTGTAACAATTGTTGAAACTATTTTATTCCTCAACCTTTTAAAATATTTCCTCTTTTCCCTCATTTTCTCTATCTTCGTAAAATTTCTGTTTTTCCTACTTGCATTTATTGTATCACAAAATATCCTCTTTCTCGCTTCTTCGTACTCTAGCTTTCTTTGGTGTAAACTCTTAATCTCCTTCTTTTCCGGTGTTATTCTTGGTTGATTCACTTCTTCCCTGTTTTCCGTATCTCTTCTCCTCAAAATTTTTACTTGAGTGTTTCCGGGTTGCCTGTCTCCTGGCTGGAGTCCCCGGTCAACTCCGCCAGCCTCGGGTTTCCCTGCTTGGGCTTAAAAACACAGAAGGACGAATCACTACCACAAGCAAAACAGACCATATTGTGGAACGAAGACGAACATTTATTTGGTTTTTGTGCTTCTGCCGGGTTTTTCACAAAGTGATCCACCGGCATACCGCACGAAAAACACAACATCAAGTGGAAGGGTGATGCACAAAAGGAATTGACGGTACAGTTGGACACGGAAGGACTAACAGAAGGACGAACACTATTGGGATTGGCTGTGTTTTGGTGTTGGGGGAAGGATTGGGATTGGTGTTGGGGTTTCCTATCAAAGGCTTCGACTTTTGTTGCCTCTCCTAACCTTGACTGCTCAAAATCGACCTCGTTAACGACCCTAGTCCTACTCTTATTCTCTTTAATAAGTTTTTCGGCTCTCTTGCATTCCGACTTGAGCTCCGCCAACGAGTCCATTTTTATGGCGAAGGTCAAGTTGGCCAGATACGGTTTGAGGTTGCCCCTGATGACGCCAACCAACTCCCTCTCAGGGATCCTCTTCCGCAAACGGAACGTCAAGTTGTGGACTTCGCTATAAAAGTCGTCGAAAGCTTCTGCGGGCTGCTGTTTCCGTTCCATTATTTCACGGATTATTTCATAGTCGGACTCAGCAGACTTGAAGTGGCTTAGCATCTCGGCCTTCAGCTCGAAATAGCCGAAATCGGGCTCATCTGCATGGTCCTCTAGGACCTGCCAATACCACTTCAAGGCACCGCCGGAAACCAGACTATGAAAGTCCGTGAAAAGCTGGAAGTAGGAAATATTGTGTTGCTCCCGCATGCGTTCAACACGAAAGATTAAGCTCTCGACGCTTATACTCTTATCGGTCCCATCAAATTTGATGTGCCACTTTTCTAAATCTAACTTTTTCCACCTTGGAGGGTCACTACCATCTCGCTCAGTCAACCGACTGCCACTCGGAATACCATTGCGGGTAGCAGGCTCCCCCCTACGGTTCTGAGGCTCGGGCGTGGATGCCACAGCGGACCGATGTCCCACCGCGTGACTGGATGCCTCCATTTCTGCCACGCGACCACCAAGATGATCGACGTTGGTCTTGATGCTCCGCACTTCACCCGCCATTTGCACCACCAAATCTTGTTGTTGCGCCATCATCGCCATCATGCGGCTCAGCTGTTCAACATTGGTTGCGTGATCACTGGCGTCGGTGCGAGGAGCATTTAGGCCACCGTGAACTACTGCTGGTGCGTTTCGCGAATGAACATCGCCCCCCTGTGCACCCACGTTCTCGCTGTCGGACATTTGGCACACCAAATCGATTTTCTGCGAGAAATTTAAACTATTTTCCGAGTCGTTGAACGACACCCCGTTCGCGAAAGACACCCTCAGCGGACGTTCAGGGCCAAACGATCCGAAAATCCGCGACGCGCACCTATTGAAGTAGTCTGTGGGCACAAAGTCGACAGCCCTGGGAATACCAGTGTCGATTTGATTGAACACCGAACCAGCGATCTGGTTTTCTAGTGCGGCCCTCGTAACGCTCCTAGTGACTGGTCTAGCAGTGCTCAGTATACCTAATCCCCCTGCAACACGATTCTCGGCCTCCTCGTCCTTGTCAGACATTCACTGTCTGAAGGAAACCCAGAAACAAAAGTAAACCCAAGTAAAATTGGAAAAATAAAAACGAATGGAATAAAAATTTTGCTCCGGACGCCCTAATGTATCCACGGGCACGATATCCCAAACTGCGAGTACCCACCGACTTTCAACTCAAATGGAAAAAAGAAGGAAAATTTAAAAATGTGACCCAAAGAATTAATTTCAATAAGAACAATCTGTGTATATTTGCAGATCGAAATAGGCTTAAGTAAATATAAAACAACCAGGTAATGTGATTCAAAAAAAATAATAAATAATATAAAGATACCAAAAGAATTCAGTTTATATGTATAAAAGTAATATGTTAGTGTGTATGTGTATGTAATTCAATTAGTGTATATGTTTAAAAGGATTAAATTTTATGCCTTATATGTCCAGTAGGCAGACCTATAAAAATTACCCCAAAGCCGAAAAAAAAAAAAAAAAAATAACCGGGGGTATATGTAGTTGAAACCAAAAAATATTCAAATTCAAGTTGGTAAACTACGATACAAAGGTATGAAGGAAACAAATAAAAAAAAAAAAAAAATATAAATAGAGAAAATGCTTCCGAATTCAAGAACAAAAAAAAAAAAAAAAATGGTACTACCCTAGCCCTTCTATGAACCCAAAATAGTAAAAATCTTAAAATTAAATAAAAATAAGAAACAGTTTGTTATTATCCAGGCACTTTGTTAGTGGTTGTATTTGTAGTGGATTACTCCAAACCCAAAAATTTTAAAACACAATTTCAAAAAAAATGTTTGGAAACAATCCTAATACGAAAATAATCCGTAAGAACATAGAAAAAACAAAAATAGTTTATAACTTCGAAACTTCAAAAATATTTAATTTTGACTTCGAACTAAAAAGTTAAGAAATGAAATTTAATGTATTGGTATTGGTGTCCGTGGTGCTGCCTTGGCGAAGGTTCCGCGAAAGTGGTTAGTCCGTCTCTATGTATTTGAAGTCTGGTCAATCGTGCTGTCCGTGGAAGTGTGGCACTTCACGTTCGAGAACTTGTTCCTAAGCGTGGATGCCACACCTCCTACTCCTACATAACGTTGCGACGACTGTAAACCTCACTTACCGGCAGTGCTGAACTCCCGGTAAGGTAGCCTGAACAGCTCGCCACGATCTCCTACCTAAGTCCGTCTCTAGCTAAGTGTCATACCAGTTACCACTTTGTTGAGCTGTTGAAGTTCAACAAAGGAACCCTGACATGGACACTCAGCTAATCCCTATCCTCTGGTCATGATGACACTTGTCGATCAGGTGAACCCAATCGGCGTTGCCATCATGACTGTCCCTGTCCTGTCAAAAGACGGAAATAAGGATTTGGTTTGGAAGGGTAAAAGAAAAAAAAAATGGAAAATCTAAGAAAGGAAAGGTTGACAAAAATTAAGAATTTCAAAAATGTCAAATAGGAAATAATTAATTAAAGTAAAAATGGGAAATTTAAAACAAGAGATCAATAATTAACGTGGAAATGAAAAATTGGTCGAGCTATTAACGTTCGTAATACCAACGCTAAAAACTGATAGAAAATTTTGGAAACTAAAAAAAAAATGTAAGCGGAACTTGAAGGATTAATCGGGATCGGGAAAAAAAAAACTGCAAAACAAAATACAAATTTAAAATTGATAAAAAGGGAAATGGAGGAGTGAAAAAGGTGATCGGGCTATTGTCGTTGGGCGCCATTGTTACGTGGCTGACTGTTTGGGTGGTGAGGAGCGGCGGCAAGCAGGTATGCTTGCGGGCCCAGGCTAGCTCGTCGTCTTGGGCGGGGTATTGCACCACCGACCTCACCCGCAGCCACATGAACAAAAAAAGGTTCATACCTGCATGTGATTACAAAGGAAAGCTGAAATAGATAGAAATAGACGTGAGGGGCAAAGTTATAGAGGGGAAAGCATGAGGGGCAGAAAAAGGTGAAGGCCTGTCCTGTCAGGTGGAGTCTACCCTCCCTCTGCAGTGCAACTTGCACTGCACCGTGGGCACTGTGCTGACTCCTGTTTACCTTACAGTGCCCCCAAACCTGCCTTAAGTCTGTCCGCCCGTCAATAAGTCATTTCCCTATCACTCACCTTCACCTTACCTTACCGCGCACAAGCGCAGCACCAACACCAAAAATTTGGATTTAGCTCTGCATATTTCAAGTCAATATTTTCATCCAAACATTTTTATTTACAATTCTTCAAAAATTAAAATAAATATGAAAAGGCTCTGCCAGAAATACCCTAGTTTTTATCTCACTATCCAATCTCCTTACAAATTATACCAAATTGGACCTTCATCAAAGCAATTACAAAGTTAGTTACAAATATGTAGATATTCACGCTTAGGGAAATGTACGCAATACTCAAAGAATTCAAAAAAAACGAAGGTCAAATGCTATTCATGCATATATACTACGAACGTTGGCTAAATCCAGTTATAATTTTCCTTACCTAAAGCTATCTAATCTATCGGATGTCCCCAAAGATATAGATGCAAAAAAAACTTAAGATTACCTTTTAAAAGTAGCAAAATGAAATAATAGTATACGATTTAAATTCAGTTTGATTCCATACAATTGTTTGTAACGAAAAGAAAACAAATAAAGTAGGCAGACAAAGAAAACGGGAGGCGGCGATTTCTCATAAAAAAAGGATTTATGAACCGCCCTAATGCATTATCCAACCAACAAGAATCTTAAAATCTACAGATACAAAATTCAAGCTAAGTGCAAAAAAAAAAAAAAAGGTAAACAAAAAATTTAAAACCCTAATCCCTGACCTACCGCAAACTCACCAGCAAATCCAGAATCAATTTTCTACAAAGTAAAAGTAGGTCATCTAAAAAGGTATGTAGGTGCAATTGTATGTTTGAAAAATTCTTATGTATGCATATATATTATTTTGGTTTCCTTTGTCAACGCCAATTCCTTTTCTACTTTAGCAAGACTAGGAAAATTGCCTGGCAATATATGTACATACATACATACGTGCATATATACTCTTCCAAATGTTAAATATTATCACTCACCGTGTCACTCACTCCGTTGAAGGCGCCTGCATGAAGTTGAGCTCGCGAGCTGTAAAGAGAAAACACTCAAAGCATATATGCTCAATGCACATACATTTATCCGGCACACTATTCTTTCTCCGCACTCAGCAAGACCACTCGCTTGTGATCTTGGATATTGAGTTAGTTAGTTTGACAAAGCGTCGATGACAATACCAAAATGCCTGCTACTGTGTACATTCCTATTCAAAAAAAAAAATTTACTAGTTTTCTGGTTTCTTTCCGGGATGGGAGTGCACCGGAGGCCTCAGAGACCCCACGGGAATTACAGAAAAAAAAAAATAATAAAATGCAGTAAGTGCCAAAACAAGAAAACGATTATTAAATTAGCGAACAGTTAGATGAACCGCATGGGTTCTTACACGAGTGTGTGGGTGGAAGTATGGTGAAAAAAAATAAAAAAAAAACGAAAGTTTGCAAAAAAAGAAACAAAAGGAAGAAGAAAAGAAAAAAAAAGGCAAAAGGCACAAAAATGTGCAAGAATTCCTTCCAATGGGAAAGAGATGAGAATTTGTGAAAGAAAACTTAAAAAGGTTCAAAGAAAAATTATCTTTGGTTATATCTTCCGTAAGCTTGCCCCGTAATCAAAAAAAAAAAAACCTACTTTATTAAAAATATGACTTCCCCTTGATAACTTCGTGGCGTTTATGCCTACTTATGCCCTTTTTCCCAAATATCTACACCGCTAGTATGGTTAAGTACAAACAAAACCCAGTAACCATAATTAATTAATACAAATGTAAAGGACAAAAATGTATCTCGTGGACTGTGTTGTTTCTCCAATCTGGTAGCTGATCCAGTCGTGATGTTGTAGTTGTTACAATGTTGCCAGCACCCTTTTTCCAGTGTTATAATGAAATGTTTGAGTTGTTGTGGTAGTTTTGCTGGCCTATATAAGCATGAGTAATGGTAGTTGTTATGGTGGCGATGTATCCGTGTTGCCGACACCTGTTGTGGTTAGCCGCAGTGCATATGCATCGCAATTGTGGTGGTTGGAATGGTGTAATTGTCGGTGCAAGCCAATGTTAGTTGTTGTTGTGGATGCGTTTTACTCCGCCAATAAAGGAATGCTAACAGACTTGTGTATCAAGGGTATTGTTTTTGGGTGTTTTGCCGTCGGCTAAATAATAAAGTGTGGTGCTTGTGGATGCGTAGCAATTGTTTTTGGCCGGAATGTCACCAGTGTGATGTTGTTGTTGTTGGCGTTGCGTCGCCAAGCATAATGTATTTGCTTTTTGGCGGTACGCCGCCCATATACGTGCCCAGTGGGTCTTTCCCAAAGGAAAATCAATTGTGCGCTGGTTTTATAAATTTTGTTGGCGAATGGAAACTGCCGGACTAGGGTGTAAGTAGGCCTCGCAACTCCGCGCACTAAAAACTTTTCCAGGACTTTTCTGACGTCTTTAAATAACGCGCGCTAAAAACTTTTAAACCTTTTGAAACGGTCTGGCTAACTTGGCACTTCACACTTTTTTAGTTTATTTATTTTTTTTATTTTTTCCACTTCACTTCACTTGCACTGGGCACTGTTACAGGAAAACGTTTGCCCGTTGCCTAACGTTGCGCCCTTTTATAGCTACCGCCGTGGCAGGGGAATGTTACTCAGAAACGGAAAATTCCTACCTATACATGCCAAACTTTCTTCTCGGCTTTCCCGTATTTTTCATCCATACGTATTTTTCACTCATACCTTCACACGCTTACCGCTCCACAAAACGAACACCTACACAGATACATTTGGTTCGCGCCTTGGCCGCTTACACTGATGCATCCACACGTTCATAGCCTTTCACGAATACCCATCCACCTACATAATACCGAACAGAACAAACACATAGTTACATACCATTCGTCAAGGCTGCTAGGTTGTTAGCAACATGGTGAAATTTTTCTTATTGTAACAACATGATGCCAAGCGCAACATCTAATTTCCGTTCCAACATTGTGTTCCCTACAGGCACAATGTTGTCAATGTTAATGTTATCATGTTAATATTATTTTAATGGCAACATTGCGGCTAAGGCACGGACCTGGACACAAAACACATAAACACATAGACGCATATACACTCTGCCACTCATTCAAGCCAGTATGGAGACAGGCTGTCGTTACATATCTTTACAGTATATAAGTAAATTATGTCAACATTCAACTCCAGTAATGATATGGTGGAACAAAATACAAAAATAAAAGAAAATTTCAAAATGGGCGTGGCTCCGCCCTTTTTCTTTTAATTTGTCTAGGATACGTTTAATGCCATAAGTCGAACAAATACTTACCAATCCTATTGAAATTTTGTAAGGGCTTAGATTTTAGGACGATAACTGTTTTTTGTGAAAAAGGGCGAAATCGCTTGAAGCCACGCCCAGTTTTTATACACAGTCGCCCGCCTGTCCTTCCGCTCGACCGTTAACACGATAACTTGAGCAAAAATCGATATATCTTTACTAAACTCAGTTCACGTACTTACTTGAACTCACTTTTTATTGGTAAAAAAATTGCCGAAATCCGATTATGACCACTCCTACTTTTCGCTATCGAGTATTACGATAAATAAATAAAAATGCCATAATTCTATACCAAATACGAAAAAAGGGATGAAACATGGTAATTCAATTAGTTTATTGACGCAAAATATAACTTAAAAAAAAAACTTTGTAAAATGGGTGTGACACCTACCATATTAAGTAGAATAAAATGAAAAGGTTCTGCATGGTGAAATCAAAAGCCCTTGGAATCTTGGCAGGAATACTGTTCGTGGTTTTACATATATAAATAAATTAGCGGTACCAGACAGATGATGTTCTGGGTCACCCTAGTCCACAATTTAATCGATATTTCGAAAACCCATTCACTTATATAACTAGCATCACTCCCTTTTAAAACCCTCATTAATACTTTATTTTTATACCCATATCGTACAAACACATTATAGAGTCACCCTTGGTCCACCTTTATGGCGATATCTCGAAAAGGCGAACACCTATAGAACGAAGACCCACACCCTTTTAAAAATACTCATCAACACCTTTCATTTGATACCCATATCGTACAAACGCATTCTAGAGTCACCCCTGGCCCACTTTTATGGCGATATCTCGCAAACGCGTCCACCTATCGAACTAAGGCCCACTCTCTTTTAAAATACTCACTAACACCTTTCATTTGATTCCCTTATCGTAGAAACAAATTCTAGAGTCACCCCTGGTCCACCTTTATGACGATATCTCGAAAAGGCGTCCACCCATAGAACTAACGCCCACTCCCTTTTAAAATACTAATTAACACCTTTCGTTTGATACCCGTATTGTACAAACGCATTCTAAAGTCACCCCTGGCCCACCTTTATGGCGATATCTCGCAAACGCGTCCACCTATCGAACTAAGGCCCACTCACTTTTAAAATACTCATTAACACCTTTCATTTGATACCCATATCATACAAAAAAATTCTAGCGTCAGCTCTGGTCCACCTTTATTGCGATATTACTAAATGGCGTCCACCTATAGAACTATGGCCCACTCCCTTTTAAAATACTCATTAACACCTTTCATTTGATACCCATATCGTACAAACATATTCTAAAGTCACTGTTGGGCGTGGTACATTAAGCGAAATCATGTATTTAATACTAATGGTCAATAATTGTAACCACAATCATACTTTTGCATCCTAACTATACCTATGTACATTTACCTTTTCATACATCTCAAGTAAGAGAGTACAATTTTCATACAGTTAGAGAGCAATCTAGCAGTATCATGTCATGAAATGTTAAATTGTAAGAATCATAGTTGTACTTGAACAAGCAAATAAAGAAGTCACAAAATTTAATTATCGTCGTTTTTACTTCTGCTTGCTTCACTCGCGTCATTGGCGACCGTGACAGGACTTTTATTAAGTGTCCAAAAAAGTCAAAATTTATAGTGTTCGTGATTTAACATACGATCAACGTCATTAAATCGAATTTTTAAACAAATTGTAATTTGACCAAACATTTCACTGAAGCGGTAAAATCAACAAACGTACTTATGTACATGGGCGAGCAGCTAACAACAAGCAACATTTACACCATTCATCAAGTCTGGTGTTAAGCAAATCAAAGGGCGTAAGATTAAGCACATATAAATTGTAAGATATTACCAATATACAAACATATGTATTAGTAATCATATTATTATTATTTATTTGCTTATTACTGTGCTTAAAGTAAAATAGACGGTATAGTTTAATTGTTAGCACCCACCCAACATACAATACTCTCGTAATAATTTTTTGCAAAAACTTCGTTTGGTAACGTTTTCTGCATCAGCGTGGAAAGTCAATCGAAGGTCAATCGCAGCTACAGTGTTTTCGTACCCTTATTAAGCATTTCTGTCGCTTACAAGGTAAAAATCTGGCAGTGAATCTCAATCGCCGTTAGTTTCTTATACTGTAGTCGCACTTGTTGGTTTTTGCTGGTCAATTCAATTATTAAGCCTTTGCGCGTCCACTTTAACTTGTAATACGATGGCGGGAGAAGACGACGAACAATTATCGTCGCTCAAACAGCAACGATCCACTATGAAACGGAATATTAGCAATATGAAGGCCAAAATAGACAAGTTAGGGGAAACAACGGACCCCACAATTTTAGAATGTCACCTTCAAATCCTTGAGTCCTATTTTAAGCAACAATGCCATATTCAGGGACAAATTGAAAAACTTAGTACAACAGACAGTGCCAGGAGTGATATCGAGGAGAGTTATATTACCGCAAAGGCAAAGATTATGCAATTGCTAAATAGCATTCGTCGTGCGAGTGCAGCAGAAACAAGTTTTTTAAATACATCGACTACACTCAGTACATTACATCATACCCGTCTCCCTGCTCAAAAATTGCCTAAATTTGACGGCAAATATGCCGAGTATAAAAGATTTTCGCTTACGTTTTCTAACCTCGTCGACAAAGACCCTACAATTCCAACAATTGACAAATTCAATTATTTGTTGGGTTGCCTCTCAGGTCAGGCATTGTCAGTTGTGGAGCAGTTTCAAATCACTGAAGACAACTACACTAAAGCCCTAAAACGTTTGAAGGATCGCTTTGATAATAACACTTTAATCTTTCGCGACTACATTTCAACTTTGTTTAATATTTCACCCATGCAGAATGCAGATTCTAACTCGTTACGTCTCATCATTGATAAGGTTTCAGATATACGTGCATCACTATTATCGTTGGGTTCAGAAACTGAAATTCTGAGTTCTATTCTCATTAACATCGTTCTTTCAAAAGTAGACAAGGGTTCTCAAGCATCCTATGAGGAAAAACAAGACTATGACTCGCTTCCAACTTGGGAAGCATGTTATAAAATTTTAAATAGGAGATGCCAATTTTTAGAGAGTCATGCAAAACCCACGGAGTCTACTGAGCATAATCGTGACTCGAAACAAAGGTTGCATTCAAAAAAGGCTTCACATACATTTGTGAATTCTCATTCAACGTGTGCTTATTGTAGCAAAATGCCCTTCCAAATTTAAATGTCGAGTTTGTAAAGGCATGCATCATACACACTTACATATATTTTCACCGAGTTCCGATGCAAAGCCTAGCACTGCTCAACAGTCTTCTGAGTCAAATCCACCAGTCGCTATGGTGATACGATCACAAAAAAGAGCTATTATCCCAACAGCCATAATTCTAATGAAAGACAGTTTTGGGATTTTCCAACCCGTTCGGGCTCTGTTAGACTCTTGTTCCGAAGTAAACTTTATTACTGAAGAAACCGCTAAACGCTTGCAGCTGAAGCGACAAACATCGAATCAGGAAATCTCCGGAATCGGTGACGTTCAAACAACGTTAAAGCATGCAGTATATGCTACATTTCGCTCTCGTTTTTCAACTTTTGAACGTTCTACATAGTTTGCGGTAACTAAGAAAATATCGTCAATGCAGCCTAGCGAATATATTTTTTCAAAAAATTGGACTATTCCCGAAGGAATTAATCTTGCTGATCCATTGTTTTACAAACCTCAAAAAATCGATGTACTGATTAGCAGTGAGGTCTTCTTTGATATTTTGCGCGGCGAAAAGGTAACTCTAGGCAACGGTTTGCCTTTTTTAGTCAACACTTCTCTAGGATGAGTTGTAGGTGGACAATGTGAACAACCAATAACTC
This sequence comes from Eurosta solidaginis, assembly GCF_040869045.1. Lineage (NCBI taxonomy): Eukaryota > Metazoa > Arthropoda > Insecta > Diptera > Tephritidae > Eurosta > Eurosta solidaginis. Next base: position 179,462,817 of record NC_090323.1, on the reverse strand, counting down.
AGCCATTAACGTGCAATGTGGTGAGAGAAGTGGAATCTGTCGAGTCATTCCTGCGCAAATTCTGGGAAGTAGAAGAGGTTACTTCGCTGCCACCGCAACTATCCGAAGAAGAGAAAGCATGTGAAGAACATTTTCAATCTAATATTTTTGTACACTCCGACGGCCGATTGCAAGTGCGCCTACCATTTAAGGAATCTCCAGCAGCCCTTGGAAATTCCATTGACGGTGCGCGTAAAAGATTTTTTTGCACTTGAACGCCGCCTCTATCTCAATCCTAGGCTTCATCAGTCGTACTGCGAATTCATGGCAGAGTATCAAACTTTAGGTCACATGACAGCAGTTTCAGATACTCAGCTTGATAGTCTACATTACGTTATACCTCACCATTGCGTGCTACGCCCCGAGAGTACCACAACAAAGCTAAGGGTGGTATTCGACGCTTCAATGCGTACTTCGTCGAATAAAGCATTAAATGAAATTTTAATGGTTGGACCAACCATTCAGCAAGAACTGATTTTAACCTTATTAACATTTCGTCTGCATCGGTACGCACTCACAGCCGATATAGTAAAAATGTATCGACAGTTTCTTGTTGAAGAAAACGATGGAAACTTCCAACTAATCTTATGGAGAGAAACTGCAAGTGCTCCCTTGCAATTATTTCAACTAAACACAGTGACCTAAGGTATGTCATCTGCACCATTTTTAGCCATACGCTGTTTAGCCCACCTTGCTGAAATGTATGGTAATCGCTACCCAGTCGGAGCAAGAGTGTTGAGAGAGGATCTTTACGTTGACGACCTATTGACTGGAGCCAACAGTGTAAAGGAGTTGCTAGAGATACAAGACGAAATTACTACTTTACTGGCACATGCTGGTCTACAGCTTGCGAAATGGAATTCAAGTTGCCCACAACTAATCGAAAAATCAGCAGAAGAAATTCAGATAAAAGTAAGTGATGACAATGTTACCAAAGCGTTGAGTATGGTATGGAAACCTATGAGGGACGAAATCTGCTTTAACTTTGAATCCAATGAATGCTCTATTGCAACCAAACGAACAATCTTGTCAACTGTAGCAAAAATTTACGATGTTTTGGGTTTGCTAAGTCCTATTACAATTCGTTGTAAGATTTTACTTCAGGAGCTATGGATACAACACATGGATTGGGATGAACCACTCACACAAATTCTGTACTCAATGTGGTTGCAAATAAAAAATGATTTAAATTACATAAATGGTATACGAGTTCCGCGCTATGTATTCACGTGTCTTCAGGACAGTGGTCAAATACATGGGTTCGCAGATGCCTCATCTCGCGCATATGGGTGCGCCATTTACATTCGCCAATCATTCGCCGGAACTTTTAAAACCACTCTTCTCATCGCCAAGTCAAAGGTGGCACCAATTAAGGCTATATCCATACCTCGATTGGAGTTATGTGCACCTGCGCTCCTCAGTAGGACATGGACAAAAATAAAATGTAAGGTTTTGAAATACGTAAAAAACATTTATTTTTGGACAGATTTCAAAATCGTTTTACAGTGGTTGAAAATGCATTCTTCCACTTTGACTTGCTTTGTAGCCAATCGTATTTCTGAGTTACAAGACAATACCGCAGGAGTTGAATGGAGACATGTCCCTACAAAAGACAACCCAGCAGACATTGTTTCTCGCGGCCACAGCGCGTCAGAACTTGCCAGTACTATATGGTTTACTGGTCCAAGTTTTTTGCAAAAGGAAGCGGAGAACTGGCCTCCAGTCGAAAATCAAACTGAAACACAAACAGATCTCGAGCGCAGGCGAAAAATCGCATTCACATGCAACATAAGTAGTAGTACTGTGGACATTATTCAAAACATAATTGAAAACACTTCTTCGTTCCTCAAAATTTTAAGAATTGTTTCCTTTGTATATCGCACCTTCAACAAATTTCTTCCAAATCGTCATATTAACCCGAAAACCGTGATACACATTCCAGCCACCGAATTGGATTATATATTTTGGATAATAGTATCTGATATACAACGAATTCATTTTAGCACTGAGATAAATTGCCTTAAATCTGGCGGTATTCTCAAATCGGATCTCCAACGTCTTTCACCGTTTCTACAACCAATAAGCACAAACGGCAACGTCAGATTTATTCTAAGAGTCGGCGGACGACTGAAAAATGCTGAAGTTCCCTATGATTGTAAGCATCCCGCACTTTTACCCAAATCACATAGATTTACTCGTCTTTATATTGAATATTTGCACCGTAGCAATCTTCATGCCGGACCGAAAGTATTGCTGTCGTTACTGCGTCAACGTATTTGGATCGTGAATGGACGCGAAATCGTTCGCAAGGTTGTGCGCAAGTGTTCGCACTGCTTTCATTACAAGCCCAAGGTTATCGGTCAAATAATGGGTGACCTTCCTGCAGATCGTGTTAAGGCTCAACGACCATTTTTTGTATCAGGAGTGGATTTTTGCGGCCCATTTCTCACATCTTATCGCTTACGAGGCAAGCCACCCTACAAAACTTACGCTGCCATATTTGTGTGTTTTTCATCGAAAGCTGTTCACATCGAATTGGTTTCAGATTTGTCAACCAATTCCTTTTTGCTTTGTCTTAAGCGCTTCATTGGTCGACGCGGTATCCCTTCACGTTTGTTTTGTGACAATGCAACTAATTTCGTTGGCGCTAGCTCGCGACTTAAGGAGTTTACTGAAAAATACTTAAATGACACGGCGTTGAACGAAGTGATCAGCTACAGTAAAATTGGGATTGACTTTCGATTCATACCCCCACGGGCACCCCACTTTGGAGGACTTTGGGAAGCCGCTGTGAAGTCAGCTAAAACATTGTTGCTTAAGAATTTCGTTCAAGCTAATCTTACGTACGAAGAACTTCAAACTCTTTTCATCGAAATCGAAGCTGTGCTGAATTCTAGCCCGCTTACTCCGGTCTCAAATGATCCAAACGATACTGAGGCAATTACGCCTGCTCATTTCCTGATTGGAACGTCACTGAAGGCCTTGCCTGATATGCAGTTCGATGTTGATAAAAATATTTCATACTTAACATATTTTCAACAAATTACTTATATAAAAAATCAATTTTGGAAGCAGTGGACCCGTGATTATTTGCATACACTACAACAAAAAGGGAAATGGACCAAAGCTGAGCCAAATATAAAGATCGGGCAATTGGTGCTCGTGCAGGAAGATAACCTTCCCCCACAGCAATGGCTATTAGCTCGAGTTATCAGCGTAATTCCAGGGAAAGACGGCAAGGTGCGGGTAGCTGACGTACGCACGACTAAAGGTACAATTCGACGCGCTATCCATCGACTAGCCCCACTACCGGAAACCGAAGACGTTTGAAAGGGAGCCCTTTCAACGGAGGGAGTATGTTGGGCGTGGTACATTAAGCGAAATCATGTATTTAATACTAATAGTCAATAATTGTAACCACAATCATACTTTTGCATACTAGTTATACCGAAGTATACATCATACTTTGCATACTGGTTATACCTATGTACACATCATATTTTTGCATCCTAACTATACCTATGTACATTTACCTTTTCATACATCTCAAGTAAGAGAGTACAATTTTCATACAGTTAGAGAGCAGTCTAGCAGTATCATGGCATGAAATGTTAAATTGTAAGAATCATAGTTGTACTTGAACAAGCAAATAAAGAAGTCACAAAATTTAATTATCGTCATTTTTACTTCTGCTTGCTTCACTCGCGTCAGTCACCCCTGGTCCAACTTTATGGCGATATCTCGAAAAGGCGAACACCTATAGAACGAAGACCCACACCCTTTTAAAAATACTCATCAACACCTTTCATTTGATACATATGTCAAACAAACACATTCGTGGTTACCCTAGGTTTATTTTCCTACATTGTGATTTTCCCTTATGAGTATGTAATGTTCGTTTACACCCGAACTTAGCCTTCCTTACTTGTTATATATGATTTATATTTTTAACCCTAGCAATACTTTTGAGGAGGTTCTAGGAAAATCGTTTTTTTTTTTTTTTTGAATTTTTTCATTTTATTTTTAGAAAAGTTAGTGTGGACGGTTTGTGTACCATTTCCTCCTGGTACTACCGTCAAATATTCCGTCGTGAGGTGTGTTGAACACGACATCAGTTGGAGTGACGATGGATTATTTTCTCAATCGCATGGCGTTGGATAAGGTGGTCCTTAAACACGCTTACGCATACCCCTATTTATTTCGGCCCTCGTTAACTACATATAGTCAGCGGTAATGGCTGCAAGGTTTTCTGCCTCGCGTAACGCTCTCCTACAATTTTCTATGGCTTTAGAGGAAGTATTTGGTGTATCAAATGCTTTGAGCTCTGCCTGATTCTCTGAATATTTACGTATCTCACCGTCGCTCACCCGCTTCTCTGACAAGAAAAGACAGCCCCTCTATATACCTGGTATATCTGCTTGGAATATATTGCTGAGTTTGGAAGACTGATGGCCATTGCGACTTTTAGCTGTTCGAAGAAAACCCTCGTCAATGTAGAGTGAGGCTACGCCCTCCTTGTAAACTTTGTCGTCTGACCAATTTGTTCTTGAAGAAAACCTCACCTTGAAAATCCTTAACAAAGTTCAATGTGTGCGATGGATAATCTGTTGGCGCACTCACATAGGGGAGTATATTTAGGATACCACTGTGTCCATACAGCTTTTTGTTCCAGCTTCTAGACTCCCTATGTCTTGTGGCTGAGATAGTAGCTGTCAGGCCTATTTAGAGGCCCAATGGAATCTGTTAAGGATAACATTTATCACCAGCGTTGAACTAGACCTAAGTACTCCTGTTGACCCTGCGGATTCTGCCCATCGTATCTTATTAAACGGTTTTATTTAGCTTGACTTGAAATTAAAATTTAAGTAACTTCCCGATATGCTACAAGCTTGAAACTTGGAATATAGTTCAGAACCCGATGAAAATGCAATAATAAGAAAAAAACTCCGATAGGTGGCGCAAGGATCGAAATATTTAAAAAAATCGTATTTGTGGTCCGATTTGGCTAATATTTGGACACACATAATACATACATGAGCAGAAAGCGACCTATGAAAAAAATCTTCGCTAGGTGGCGCAAGGATCAAGATATTAAAAAATCGTATTTGTGGACCGATTTGGCTTATATTTGGAACACATAATACATCCATGAATAGAAAGCGACCTATGATAAAAAAACTCCGCCAGGCGGAGCAAGGATCGAAATATTAAAAAATATCGTATTTGTTGTCCAATTTGGCTCATATTTCGTACACATATTACATACAGAAATGTAAATCGCTTTATGAAAAAAGATCCCGCTAGGTGCGGCAAGGATAGAGATATTAAAAATACTGTTATTTATGGTCCGATTTGGCTCATATTTGGATCAAATATTACATACAGTCCGGTACATGTGACATCAAAATACTTTGGAGTTCAATGAGGCACAAGCATACGTGGCGCCGAGTCGAGTAAAGCCTTTGGAAGGATTATGTATTGAGGACTTATATTGTAACAAATTGTCAGGAAAGAGTCCTTGTAATAACGAGTCACTAAATGAACTAAATAAAATGAGAAATAATAGGAAATTAAACGAAAACTAAAAACTTGAAAATAAAATAATTAAAAAAATTTGTTTAAGTAAAACGGTTTTATTGAAAACAATACTTGCATGAAGTAATGATAAAACTAAAATATAGAAAATAATTAGGTAGCTCCTAGGTACTAGTCATCACCATCATCATCAATCTAGGGCGTTGATCAGACAATTAAAAAATTTCTATTGATTGTCATATATAAGACCAACTGAACCTTAACAAGGTTATGCTACACCTCAAATTTTTATTATTACTTAATGTAAGTATTGTTTTCAATGAAACCGTTTAACTTAAAACATTTTTTCTTAATAATTTTATTAAGTTTTTTAATGTTGTATTGTCGTTTGTCGGTATATTCCATCTGATCTGCCAGTTTCGCAGCACCACACTTATGTACATATAAACTGCATGTAGACACTTTTGTTAGCATAGTACTTTATGGAATATCTGTTAGTGAAATCAATAATTCAAGCGTCGCAACAGGAAATCAACATTGCATTTTTCGTTTCATAAATAATTAAGTTAATTGTTATATTCATAACACGTCTGCGTCACATTTTGAAAAATTTAATAAATAAAACAAGTAAGGAAGGTTAAGTTCGGGTGTACCCGAACATTACATACTCAGTTGAGAGCTATGGTGACAACATAAGGGAAAATAACCATGTAGGAAAATGAACCGAGGGAAACCCTGGAATGTGTTTGTATAATATGGGTATCAAACGAAAGGCGTTAATGAGTATTTTAAAAGGGAGTTGGCCTTAGTTCTATAGGTGGACGCCTTTTCGAGGTATCGCAATAAAGGTGAACCAGGGGTGACTCTATAATGTGTTTGTACGATATTGGTATCAAATGAAAGGTGTTAATGAATATTTTTAAAAGGGAGTGGGCCCTCGTTTTATAGGTGGTCGCCTTTTCGAGATATCGCCATAAAGGTGGACCAGGGGTGACTCTAGAATGTGTTTGTACGATATTGGTATTAATGAGAGCTTTAAAAGGGAGTGGTGGTAGTTGTATATGTGAAGGCGTTTTCCAGATATCGACCAAAATGTGGACCAGGGTGACCCAGAACATCATCTGTTGGATACCGCTAATTTATTTATATATGTAATACCTGCCAAGATTTCAAGGGTTCTTTATTTCGCCCTGCAGAACTTTTTCATTTTCTTCTACTTAATATGGTAGGTGTCACAACCATTTTACAAAGTTTTTTCTAGGGTTATATTTCGCGCCAATAAACCAATCCAATTACCATGTTTCATCCCTCTTTTCGTATTTGGTATAGAATTATGGCATTTTTTTCATTTTTCGTAATTTTCGATATCGAAAAAGTGGGCGTGGTCATAGTCGGATTTCATTCATTTTTTATACCAAGATAAAGTGAGTTCAGATAAGTACGTGAACTAAGTTCAGTAAAGATATGTCGATTTTTGCTCAAGTTATTGTGTTAACGGCCATGCGGAAGGACAGACGGACGACTGTTTTTATAAACACTGGGCGTGGCTTCAACCGATTTCGCCCATTTTCACAGAAAACAGTTAGCGTCATAATATCTATGCCCCTACCAAATTTCAAAAGGATTGGTAAATTTTTGTTCGACTTATGGCATTAAAAGTATCCTAGACAAATTAAATGAAAAAGGGCGGAGCCACGCCCATTTTGAAATTTTCTTTTATTTTTGTATTTTGTTGCACCATATCATTACTGGAGTTGAATGTTGACATAATTTACTTATATACTGTAAAGATATTAAATTTTTTGTTAAAATTTTACTTAAAAAAAATTTTTTTTTAAAAGTGGGCGTGGTCCGATTTTGCTAATTTTTATTAAGCGTACATATAGTAATAGGGGTAACTTTCCTGCCAAATTTCATCATGATATCTTCAACGACTGCCAAATTACAGCTTGCAAAGTTTTAAATTACCTTCTTTTAAAATTGGGCGGTGCCACGCCCATTGTCCAAAAGTTTACTAGTTTTCTATTCTGTGTCATAAGGTCAACCCATCTACCAAGTTTCATCGTTTTAGCTTTCTTTGGTAAGGAATTATCGCACTTTTTCGGTTTTTCGAAATTTTCGATATCGAAAAAGTGGGCGTGGTTATGGTCCGATTTCGTTCATTTTAAATAGCGATCTGAGATGAATGCTCAGAAATCTACATACCAAATTTCATCAATTTACCTCAAAATTTACTCAAGTTATCGTGTTAACGGACGGACGGACGGACGGACGGACATGGCTCATTCAAATTTTTTTTCGATCCTGATTATTTTGATATATGGAAGTCTATATCTATCTCGATTCCTTTATACCTGTACAACCAACCGTTATCCAATCAAACTTAATATACTCTGTGAGCTCTGCTCAACTGAGTATAATAAATGGAATTGGAGAAGAACACACACGTATATTAGCTTATATAAATAAGTAAAAATACAAAAACAAAGCTAACATAGATAAATGAGTAAATGGCTTTATGCATATGCGCCAAGCTTCGGTACTTCACTTCAAGGATAAAAGCATATTGTTTCACAAATCAGCTACTCGCTTCAATTAAAATATATAATTAGGTTACGCGGTCGACACATTTTAGACACAGAAGTTAGCCCTCTGCAGATTATAGGGGCTTGGAATATACCCGCCTGTCGTAAAAGGCGACGAGGCTTGAGACCTACCACGTAAAAACGCTTTCCAATGCAGAGTGTGACGAAGCCTTGGAAGAGAACATGGCAAATGTTTAAAGAACTATGACATTAAATACCATAATTTGCGGGCATGTACCTAGAATATCCGAACCCTTTTAGGAGAAGGTACCGCAGTGGTACGGTAGGAGAACCCTAGGACCTTGTGCCGTCTACTACAGTAACCATATTAACATATGTAAAACCCGGAGCCAGGATGTTGGGTTTGAGGTGGGGAAGAAACTTGGCCGACAAGTACTATCGTTCACGGCTGTGAACCAGCGTCTCGCCGCTTTAAGACGAAGTTTTTCAATATCATATTTATATTCACTTGCGCACCTATAGACAAAGCGGACGAAAAGAAAAGTATTGCTCCTTGAAAAACTAGAAAAGATATCCGATTATTGCCCCTGCCATAATATTAAAATAATGATGGGCGACTTTAACGCCAGTGTGGGTAAGAAAGGGGTACTGCAGTCGGACAATTTAGGTATCTGCAGTACCAGATTCAACCCATAAAATAATACACTGGCTGTTACCGGAAAGAAGAATATGAAACCAAATCGCTCACATCGTGATCGACGTCATGCATAGTTCCAGTGTCCTAGATGTATGCACCATACGAGGTTCAATTATTGACACGAACTTTTACCTTGTTGCAGCCCAGATACGTACACGCCTCTATGTAGCAACGAAAGTGCGAGCAGTGGCACAAGAAATCTTGCCGTCAAAAAGCTTCTCACGAAACAGATAGTTGATGATCATTCTACTCGGCTTTCGTACCTGCTCACTAAGAACAATCTTCGACCTGTCGATGGGGATGAGCAGTGCAATCATATTTCTCTCTCATTGCGTACGGCCGCCACAAAATTAAAACTGGAAACCCGAAAAGATCTGATATATGATGTACAGAGTGTGGCTGAGTTGTGGAGGCTATACTTTTCCTCACTGCTAGCTAACGAGGGCGAAGACGCACCCTATCCCAAAATCTCCGTTGATGGAAAACTGGTTCCCGCACACAACTATGACGAAGTGGGAATAGGACTTTTCTGGCTAAAAAAAATCAGAAGTCGCCAGGTTATAATGCACCAACCGTCGAGCTGTTCAAACACGAAGGCAAAGAGTTGGTAAAGAGCGTGCATCTTCTTCTATTTAAAATATAGTCGGATGAACTAGATTGGACTGTAAGTGTGTTTTGCAAAATCCACAAAAGGGGCGATCCCGGAAACCGGAATATTTACTATCAGCCCAATAAACATCGTGTTTAATGTTCTATCTAGCCTACTGTGCGAAATTCTGAAACCCAAAATCAACGAGCTGATTGGATGTTATCAAAGCGGCTTCAGACTACGTAAATCTTTTATTAATCCGATTTTTTTTACAGATTTATGGACATATAAGTGTCGAAGATGGCGTGTACGCTGAAGATATAATAAGAAGCTATACGAGATTTGCGCAGATATCAGCAAAGTCCATCGAATTAAAACACAGCGGCAACGCCGCACAATGTAACTTTGGGATGCCAAAAGTCCCAAACACAATGTTCTCCAATCTCAAAAATGTTTCGACGTGCACCAGATTAATAACCAACTGTTTAGAAAATGTGTACACAGCAAAGTAAAAAACCTACGATCGCCATGATAAGCATTATGAAAATTGGATAATTTAAACAAGTGTAAAAATAATTTCACAGTCCAAAATTTTTGACAAACTTTGTGGCCACGTGGTGGATATTTCGATAACCGTTTTGACTTCAAACTGTTTTATTTAACATACTTTTATAGTTTTTAACAGCATTGGTAAATATCAGTCACGTAGGCATTTTTTAAATTTTTTCTTTTTTGTTTTAGACAGCCACTAAAAGTTTGGTAAGCTTAGAAAATTTTTCGTTTTCAATAGAAAAAAACTTGCCTGATTCCGCCCAATTCCATTGAACGAGTACATACAAAAATAAAGGGAATTTCATATAGTTGCATATAAAAAAAAGCATTGCGAAATTTTGTGCTTTTTTTTTTGTAACTTAAGGTCTCTATGCCCTCGCTCGCGTATGAAGCGCAGTGAACTAACAATGGAATGTCCTCAATTCAAGTCTACAATACTAGATCCCAAAAAAAGACAATTATACTTGAAATGGTAAAAACCCAGAAAAAGGAAACTTGTGCAATGAATAGGCTTCATTGTTTGTCATATGAGTTTTCCCATAGTTAACGAATTGTACACTTATCCTATCAACTTATGTATGCACGCCTACTTGAGGGTCGTCTATTATGAGTGATACTTCTAAGCAATTGCGTGCTTCGGGAATATACATATGTATGTATTCATCACATAAACGCCTGCCTACAGCTCGCTCGGTGTTTAGGTCTTACGTAGACATTTAAAACAAAGGAATGGGTAAGTATATTTTTGTTAAGCATTAGCAGGTATTATTTTCCCGTAAAACCCCAGTTTCTTATTCTATTACAAGTGATATAATAAAACGCTTGGACTAAAACTGTATAAATAGAGAAGAAAGCTAAAAATGAATCACACCAAAGATGGACTACATTGAAGTAAAACCAACTGCACTGTACCAAATTTTCCTATATCATCAACTACTTATGGCTATTTCTCGAAATGCACTTTTTGAAGTCTGGCTAAAAAGCAAAGATGGAGAAACGGACAAGGCCATACTAACCCATATTTTGAGTATAATTGGAAGAGATGTGGATCATTCAAAATTAAAAAAATACATCAACAAATTAACTTATAATATTCGTAAGAGATGGGCATGTTGTTGTCAAGAAAAACTTGTCTGAGTCATCTATGCGCACAAAAAAACGAAAAGATAAGGAACTAATGAACAATGTGGACAATGACCAACTGTTAATGGCAGCGGAATTGAAATTACGATCAATCTTATTTCAAAGGAGGTGCAATCTGTCAAAGACCAAATTTCCGGTCTTCGTCCTACAACAATTCAAACAGATAACCTAAACTTACTGGTGAAATCAACGTCTGTGTTGTGCATGATTGATGGCAAAGTTTGCAGCGCTCTGTCGGCATATACATCATCGCAAAAGTGCTACATATGTGGGGCTTCTCCAAAAGATATGAACAATATGCGAGCCCTGTCAGAGCGAAATGTTGACAAAAGCAAGCTTGCGCTCGGAATTTTCCCTTCACATTCTTGGATACGATGCATGGAATGTATGCTACACATCGCTTATCGAATGGAAATGAAGATCTGGTGTGTGCGGGGCGAAGAAAATAAGGAAAAGATGAAAAAGAAGAAAGAACATATCCAAAATAGATTCAGGAAAGAAGTTGGTCTTTTGATTGATATGCCAAGTCAAAAAACCGGCAACACAAATAATGGCAACACTGCGAGAAGTTTCTTTGTAGATCCTGAAATAACAGCAGACATAACCGCCATAAACATCAATCTTTTAAAAAGGTTTCATACAATACCTTCATGCATAGGATGTGGGTTTCAAATAAATTCTGAAGCTTTTGACCACTATGTGACAGAGACAAGGTGCCAGTGAGCGTACATAAAATTCTGTTTCATCGAAAGGGTATAATCGTGTCTACTATTCTTCCTATTGGTCAACTTTCGGAAGAAGCTCAAGAGTCGAGAAGCAAAGATGCACGAAACTATCGTGAACTTTTCACCACAAAAAAGTCAAAAATTTGTAGTAACTTGGATTTGCTGCACAGATTGCTGATATTGTCAGACCCGTTCATAAACAGTTTGCGGAAATCCCCTAGGTCAAAGCGGCGAGCATTAACGAGTGAAGTTATTGGCTTATTATCTGAACCAGAGCATGTCGACGATATTGACTCCGACTAACTTTATACCAGTTAAAACATTTTTATTTATAAGTATGTATTTCGATTCAGTTTTTACAAATGAAGTGCTAATTTGGTTTGGCTGTTATTAATTTTGGCATCCTAAAAGTTAAAAAAAAGTTACACTGTGCGCCCGTCAGACGATATTACGCGAATGAGAGATGATCTTCTTGCAGAGAAAGTATTTTTATAGGAACCCGTTTATGGAAGCAGATAAATATGGTGGCCCCTACTCCCTTAATGTGAAGAATTGGTTAACCTAACAAAGAAGCGGCTAGAATCCTTGCTAGATGGCGATAACCGTTTAAACTGTTAAGCGGCAATTACCTAAGTGAGTAATACTCCTATGGCTATACTGCTCCCACTCAAGCTGCCCCGAGGTATTAAGCCTTGTTACAGTTGATAGCGCTTCATTTTTGGCCATTATGTTTGCGATTGCAGATGTGCGGAATATCATGCAATGCTGCTGTCGGGATAGTTCACAGAGCTCCAATTACGCCATAGTAAATTATGTGCTTGACAATGGTCATAAATTCCTTATGGCGTAGCTTGGGCTCCATGTGTATCCTAGTATGTTCGTACGAGTTTTTATTAAATTTATGCAACAAAAAAATCATTATAAGAATAATAAATAGTTAATGAAATGTGAAAACGTATATCTCTTTTCATATAAATATATATACTTTTTTTCTTGCAAACGAATAATTGAAATGTCATGATGGCATCCCAATGCGCAATGCCCGGAAAGAGTTTATTTTTTATATTGAATGAAATATCGATGCCACTTAAAATACTACTTCAACTCTGCAATATATACCTAGATATATATGCATGTATGTTATCTATGAATTTTTCATATGAATATTGATATGAATGGAAGCACATATTTCTGTTAATCTACGTGCTCACCGGCGTTCATATTTTCATTTGACTGATTTTGTTTATACTTATATGTATGTATTACAAGTGAGGTTAAGTTGGGCATCATAGAGGTATCAGAATCTGGCCCATCCTTCCCATTTTCTAGTAATGGGATTGTTTAGCTGGTTCCTTGAAATCATTAAATCTTTAAATAAAATACTGAAAAAATTTGGCAGCACTTTTTCAGAAGAAATTCTAAGATGTTGCTCTACAATCATTTCCGAATTATTAAAAAAAAAGCGCTGCTACGAACAAAAGCAAATTAAGTGCTGCAGCCGAAGGGTGTACAATAGTGTGAGTCGTAGGTCAACTGCCGTTGGCTTATACAACTAACGAGGTGTTTTGTCGTGTGTATGTTGTTTACGTTTAAATAAAGTCGCCACAAATTAGGTGTCTTTCAACTGTTCAAATATAGGTAAGAGCTAAATAGCAAAATGAAATAGAAAAGTCGAATTTGGGCTATAAAATAACCATGTATGGTGCAATTTTTTAAACGTAGACTATGGAGTTCAAGTTAAAATGATATTTCTTTTATGCAGTGGGTTTTTATATTTAGAATTATATAAGAATATTACAGGCTGAATAAAAAGTGGCCTTAACTTGTTTGTTATATCGCTTACTGAAAGGTTTATTATTCTTAAAAAAATATTATCCAACGTTTTCTTAATTGCAATTGGACCATGAATAAAAAACTTACGGAAATAGTTTATTTAGGGGGTTTCTAAGGACGCGCTCCGCACCATAATTTTTAACATATAAAATTTACCACTGGTTGAGCTCTTCCGTGATAGAACAAAAACATGTAACTATTTTTTAATTTTTTTTTCTGAACATTGTGGGAAATTAAGGATTTGCGTAGAAGTCCATATCTCTCTCAATTATCAATCTATTGCAAAGACGTTTATCTTTTTGGATAGCCCAAACTCTCAAGTTTTTCATATATAAGCGGCTAACATTTTTGATTGCTAGCTTTAGATTATCACATATTAGAAAATCACATATTTTAAGTATTTCAGATAAAATAATTTTTCATGTCACAACAAAACCACGTAACTTGGACTTAAGTTCTATGAAATTATAACACACAATACTTTTTCATACATTTAAATTTTTTGTGCTTTAACAAAGAAGTAACATAACTTCAGATATTTTTTAAATGACAAAATTTCAGCGTCGATCACCGATTAGGCAATGAAAATTTTGCTGGACGTTCCAAGGATGTTGAAGAATTGGTCTGTGTTAATTTTTTTGCCCAAAAGTGCAAAGTGTGCAGCAATAACGGAGCTGCTTTAAAATTTGTTTGCTTTTTGTCGTGCACCCATTTTAAAGTTTTCATACATATTAAGTTACTTACTTGCTTACTTAATTGGCGCTTAACCGTCTAAATGGTTATGGCCGTCCAACAAGGCGCGCCAGTCGCTCCTTCATTCCGCCAACCGCCGCCAATTGGTCACACCAAGGGAGTTTAAATCGTTTTCCACCTGATCCTTCCAACGGAGTGGGGGCCGCCCTCTACCTCTGCTTGCATAGGCGCGTTCCGATAGAAACACTTTCTTGGCCGGAGCATCATCTTTCATTCGCATAACATGGCCTAGCAATGTTGATGTCTGCGTATAGCTCGCAGAGCTCATTGTTAAACCTTCTTCGGTACTCTCCATCGCCAACGCGTAGAGGTCCATAAATCTTTCGAAGAACTTCTCTCTCGAACACTCCCAGAGCCGCTTCATCTGCTGTTGTCATGGTCCATGATTCTGCCCGATATAGCAGACCGGGTACGATAAGTGACTTGTAGAGTATGATTTTCGTTTGCCGAGAGAGGACTTTACTTTTAAATTGCCTACCTAGTCCAAAGTAGCATTTATTGGCAAGAGCGATTCTTCGCTAGATTTAAGAGCTGATGTTGTTACTAGTGTTGATGCTGGTTCCCAAATAAACAAAGTCTTTTACTATTTCGAAATTATGGCTGCCAACAGTAGCGTGGCTGCCAAGGCGCATATGCGCTGACTCTTAGCTCTATGACAGCAGGTACTTCGTTTTGTTCCCGTTCACCGTCAAACCCATATTTACCGCTTCTTTTTCCAGTTTAGAGTAAGCAGAACTAACGGCGCGGGTGCTTAGGCCGATGATATTAATGTCATCAGCATACGCCAGTAATTGCACGCTTTTATGGAATATTATTCCAGAGCGGTTAAGTTCTGCAGCTGGTATAATTTTCTCCAGCATCAAACTAAAGAAATCGCACGATAGGGGTTCACCCTGTCTGAAACCTCGTTTAGTTCTGAACGGCTCGGATAGGTGCTTCCCAATTCTGATTGAGCTGACGGTGTTGCTCAACGTCATTTTGCACAGCCGTATAAGTTTTGCGGGGAAACTAAATTCAGACATAGCGGCATATAGGCAGCTCCTTTTCGTGCTGTCGAAGGTGGCTTTAAAATCGACGAAGAGGTGATGTGTGTCGATCCTTTTTCGCGGGGTTTTTCCAAGATTTGGCGCATTGTGAAAATGTGCTCGATGGTAGATTTACCAGTTCCGAAGCCGCTGATTCACAGCGGGCTTCAATCTTTCGCACAATGCACTTGACAGGACCTTAGATGCGATACTAAGAAGGCTCATTCCACGAGAGTTGGTGCAATTTGCAGTAGCCCCCTTCTTGTCGACTAAGCAAAGAACACTTAGATTTGTTGGATTTTAGCAAATGAAATTATAAACTTTGTTACTTGTTACTTTCTACTTTACATTTAATATTCTCAGTAAGCTTTGCTTATATAAACTATATATAAAAAATGTATGTCAAGATATTTTATATTCAAATAAAATTTGTTGGTGAATATCATCACAATAAGATTCCAATCGTCGGGCATGCTCTCGGCCGCCCATATTTTGCGAAGAAGCTGATGCATGCGCCTTACCAACTCCTCGCCGCCATATTTGAATAGCTCCGCAGGCGATCCATCAGCGCCCGCGGTCTTGTTTTTTTCAATCAATAGTCAGGGGGGGGGGCATTTATTCCATCATCATCGATTGCGGGATCGGGTTCCTCATCTCTGTGCGGTAAATCGTTGTCTCCATTTAGGAGAGCAGAGAAGTGTTCCCTCCATAATCTAAGCATTCTCTGGACATCAGTTACAAGGTCGCCGTTTTCGTTCCTACAGGAGTTTGCCACGGTCTTAAAACCTTCCGTCTGTCGTCGCATTTTTTGGCAAAATTTTCGGGCGTTATTTCTGGTGGCTAGCAGCTCAAGCTCCTCGCACTCACACCTTTCTGCCTCTGCTTTTTTCTTCCTGGAAAGGCGCCTCGCTTCCTTTTTCAACACAAGATAGCGTTCACACACTCCTCTTGTCGCGCTCGCTTTTAACGTAGCCCTGTAGGTAGCGTCCTTTCTTTCGGTTGCAACGCGGCATTCTTCATCATACCAGTTGTTTTTCGTGGCCGCGGTAAACAATTTTTTCCTCGGCGGCAGTACGAAGTGCTTTGGAGATATGCTCCCACTGCTCCTGTATTCCTTCGGGATGAGTTGTGCTCTCAGAGAGCTGGTGTGAGAGTCGAGTTTCGAAATCATTGGCTTTTCGACGTCTAGCTTTCCTTGTGTTTTTTGTTCCTTGGTTTTAGTCGGGCTGAGGCGGGTGCGTATTTTGTCTGCAACGAGATAATAGTCCGAGTCGATGTTAGGTCTTCGGATCGTGCGCACGTCTAAAACACTGGAGGCATGCCGTCCGTCTATCACGCCGTGATCTATCTGATTGCGAGTATTTCGATCAAGAGACAGCCATGTAGCTTGATGTATCTTTTTATGCATGAACCTCGTGCTGGATATGACCATGTTTCGAGCATCGGCAAAGTCAATCAGCCTAAGTCTTTAGGAGAAGTTTCAGGCTGAACTTTCCCACTGTAGGGCCAAAAACACCTTCTTTGCCCACCCTGGCATTAAAGTCGCCAAGCACGACTTTTATATCATGACGGGGCAGCGATCGTATGTGCGTTCCAATTGTTCACCTCATCGTATTTCTCCTCTGTCGGCGCATGGGCGCAGATGAATGATATATTGAAAAATTTTGCTTTTAGTCAGATAGCAGCGAGACGCTCGTCCACAGGCGTGAACGCCAGAACTTGGCGACGACGTCTCTCTCCCACCAGGAATCCGACGTCGAAACTGCGCTTATTCGTATGGCCAACCCAATAGATGTCACATTTTTTAATCTTCTTTCTTCCTTGCTTCGTCCAACGCATTTCTTGGATGTCGGTAATGTCAGATTTTGCATTGACGAGGACATCAACCAGCCGGGCATCTGCACCAGTCCCATTCAGCGGACGTTCCAGGTGCATGCCCTCAATTCATTGTCCTTCAAATGTTTGCCATGTTCGTCATCAATAGAGAGTGTATTATCCGAGGCTTCTTGGTATATTTCATTGGAGTACGGTTTTACGTGGCTGGTTCCAAGCCAAGCGCACAACCCCCTCAGCGGGGTGAAAATATTACTTGCACGTTTATATAGCGAGCCGCTTGCTCCCAGACAGACGCCCGCTTGAAGCCGCACCTAGAGGTGTACAGACGATGCCGATGAGATCTCAAAGGCTAGCCCTTAAACCGATTATGTCAGAGTGGCCTAGCCAGGTTGTCGCCTTCTCACATTAGCTCACCGCAAGCGAACGGCAGTAGTGAGCTGCTTGAACCGCATGCAAAAAATCACTCTGGCCATTCCCAGGTGAATGGCGGTCAGAAGCTTTCCCCACTTTCGTGGACTTCTACACACGGCTTCACCCTCTCTTAAGTTGTTTTATTTTGTTTTGAGTTTAAAGTACTTATAAATGAGGTAGAAAACAAAGGGTTGAAGTTCCTAAAAGACTTTTTCCTCGCAATTCCGAAAATCCATAGTTGGAAAAAAGCGCGTATGTACTAGCTACGTGTTTTTGTTCTACCACAGGAGAGCTGCTATCCTAGTGGAGTAATGTGCACACAAATTGAGTGGAGTAGCCAAATGTAAGTAGAAGCATGATTGCCTTCAAAACTGGAAAGAAAATAATTAGGAAATATTTCTAGACCCAGTTGTAGGAAATAATAATTCAATTGTTAGATTACAAAGTTCTTTTTAAAGTCATTCTCATAAGAATCCCTTTTTGATGAAGTCCACAAAAAATTCAGAAAACTTTTATACTCAGCTGAGCAGCGCTCACAGAGTATATTAACTTTGTTCGCATAACAGGACTCCGTAACGGCATAAACTAATCTAGGCAGACTTCTATATATCAAAATGATATGGGCGAAAAAAGAAATTCATTTAGCCATGTACGTCCGTCCTTCCGTAAACACGATAACTTGAGTAAATTTTGAGGTATCTTGATGAAATTTGGTATGTAGTTTCCTGGGCGCTTATCTCAGATTGCTATTTAAAACGAATGAAATCGGACTACAAACACGCCCATTTTTTCGATATCGAAAATTTCGAAAAACCGAAAAAGTGCGTTAATTCATTACCAAAGGCAGATGAAGCGATGAAGCTTGGTAGGTGCGTTGACTTTATGACGCAAAATAGAAAATTAGTAAAATTTTGGACAACGGGCATGGCACCTCCCACCTTTAAAAGAAGTTAATTTAAAAGTTTTGCAAGCTGTAATTTGGCAGTCGTTGAAGATATCATGACGAAATTTGGCAGGAACGTTACTACTATTACTATATATGTGATAAAAAAAAATTAGCAAAATCGGATGAAGAACACCCCCCTTAAAAAAAAAAAAATTGCAAGTCAAATTTTAACAAAAATTTAATATCTTTACAGTATATAACTAAATTACGTCAACATTCTACTCCACTAATGATATGGTGCAACAAAATTCAAAAATAAAAGCAAATATCAAAATGGGCGTAGCTCCGCCCTTTTTCATTTAATTCGTCTAGAATAATTTTAATGCCCCATAATTCGAACAAAAATTTAAAAATCCTTGTGAAGTTTGGTAGGGGCAAAGCGGGAATGATAATTGTTTTCTGTGAAAATGGGCGAAATCGGTTGAAGCCACGTCCAGTTTTTATACACAGTTGACCCTCTCTCCTTCCGCTCGTCCGTTAACACGATAACTTGAGCAAAAATCGATATATCTTTACTAAACTTAAACAATTATTTACTTTGCCGGCTTTAGATCAATGTTATATAAAACACATATGGGTTTGTTTATCTCCAATATATTTCGGCTACGCACCGGTAACCGTCTTCAGGGCAGACTGTTGACAAACATAAAACATTTAAATTATAATTAAAATCACATTTTTAACAAATAATATATTTAAATTTTAACAAATAATAAAAATCAACATTAAAACAAAAATACTGTTTACATACATTTTATTTACACGTCTGCACTGCGTGACGTGGAGTTGTGTACTGTCTGTTTGTCAGTAAATGTTTTTATAAGTGAGCGGAATGATGATCGGAGTCCGTTTTATAGTTTAATCGTCTATTAGTCGGAGTATTTATAATATGCAACATCTCGAGAGTGAAGGGCTTGCTGTATTGTTCCTCTTGTTGTAGAATCTTTGTGTTGTTGAAATCTGGCTCGTGCCGGCTGTTTGCACAGCGGACCATAAATGCTGTTTTGTGGTTGTTAGTTTGGTGACAATATTTATAGTCGGATTTATGTTGTGACATCCTAGTTTTAGTTTGGACTTTGTTGTTCCTACGTATATATTTTGACAAGATTCATCGTTATTACCGTTGCATGGAATTTCATACACCACATTGCATTTTTCTATTAACGGTACCGCTGATTTTGTTTGATTAACAATTTTTTTAAAGTATTCGTTGGTTTGTGTGCTATTTTTATTTTTTCTTTGTCATAAAATTCCGATGCAGTTAGCCGTTCTGATAATTTGGGTATATATGATACCGACTTATAGATCATGGGGTTTCTTGGTATATTTTGACTGTTATTATTTTTATATTTCCTTAACAATGTTTTGATTATTTTAACTGGAAAGTCGTTGTTCCTTAATAAATCCATTATTTCCCTCTCTATTTCGTTATGGTAAATTTCATCTGAAGTTTGCATCATCGTTCGTATACTGCCCGTTGCCGTATTCATTATCATCGACTTCGGGTGCTTGGAATTGAAGTTGATGATTCGTCCTGATGACGTCGGCTTCTTATACCATTTTAATTTTGGTTGATTGCCATATCTATTTATTACAGAGTCCAAATATACCAATTTTCCATCCTGTTCTTCTTCGATTGTGAATTTAATATGTCTATTAAAGGAGTTAAGAGCTTCGAGCGTGTTTTGAATATTATTTACATTTACTATTGCGAATAAGTCATCGACATACTTTGGGACTAGTCGTGGTTTCTGGCCTAGTTTTCTTAATATAGTTTCTAAAAGTTTTTCCATTATTATGTCGGCTATCACTGGGGAAGATGGTGACCCCATCGGTAACCCTTTTAATTGTGTGTAAAGTGTATACTTATATTTAAAATATCGATTATCCTTAATGCAAAAAGTAACTATTTCCATAAATAATTTCTTCGGTATCTTCATATATTGTTGTATAATTGGCCATTTTTCTGATATAACATCTATTGCTAACTGTACCGGTATGCTTGGAAAGAGTGAAACTACGTCAAAAGATATAAGTTTCTCCTCATCATTAATATAAGTGTTATTTATTATTTCTTTTAAATTTAATGTGTTTTTGATGTTATATGTGGACTCCGCCGTTATATTATTCAGTATATCTACAATATATTTACACAGCCCGTACGATGGTGATCCAATTACTGAACATATTGGTCTAAGTGGCGTTCCCTCCTTGTGTGTTTTGGGTAGACCATATATTATTGGGGGTAGTGCCGTTGTTGTGGTAAGCTTATTTCTTTCCGCCTTCGAAATAAGGCCCATTTTAAATAAATTATCTACTAGGTTATTATTCTTAATTTGTAAACGTGATGTAGGATCTTGTCGTTGTATTCTATATGTAGTCAAGTCAGATAAAATCTCCGTTATTTTATTATTATATTCGTCAATCTCCATAGCAACCGTTTTATTTCCTTTGTCAGATGTAAGGATTCTAATGTTTTTATTTTTGCTCAGGAAATTCCGCGTCTGTACCACGGTATCTGTGATTGCATTACCTATTGCACTGGGTTTATGTATTGTTGTGTGGTTCTTCACTAACAAACAGAATTTCATACGCGCTTCTTCTTGTTGCTCTTTGTTTTGTATAGTTTGTATTAACTCTTCTCAGTCCGCTATGTATTTAAAAAGAGGAAAATTCTTATTATTGGTAGGTAGGGCGAATTTTGGTCCCTTCGCTAACAAAGCTTTTACTTCTTGTGGTACATCTACATTTGTTTTATTTATAAACCAATATTCATGATTGGTGTTGTTGGTAAAAAGGTTGTTGCGGTTGGCTCGCAATTCTTTACTAAACTTAGTTCACGTACTTATCTGAACTCACTTCATCTTGGTATAAAAAATGGCCGAAATCCGACTACACCACGCCCACTTTTTCAATATCGAAAATTACGAAAAATGAAAAAAAAGCCAGAATTCTATACCAAATATGAAAAAAGAGATGAAACATGGTAATTGGATTGGTTTATTGACGCAAAAAATAACTTTAGAAAAAACTTTGAAAAATGGGTGTGAAACCTACCATATTTAGTAGAATAAAATGAAAAAGTTATGCAGGGCGAAATTAAAAGCCCTTGGAACCTTGGAAGGAATACTGTTCGTAGTATGACATATATAAATAAATTAGCGGTACCCGACATAAGATGTTCTGGGTCACCCTGGTCCACATTTTGGTCGATATCTCGAAAACGCCTTCACATATACAACTAAGGGCCACTCCTTTTTAAAATCCTCATTAATACCTTTAATTTGATACCAATATCTTACAAACACATTCTAGAGGCACCCTTGGTGCACCTTTATGGCGATATCTCGAAAAGGCGTCTACCTATAGAACTAAGGCCCACTCCCTTTTAAAATACTCATTAACACTTTTCATTTGATATCCATATCGTACAAACACATTATAAAGTCACCCCTGGTCCACCGTTAGGGCGATATCCCGAAATGGCGGCCACCTATAGAACTATGGCCTACTCCCTTTTAAAATATTCTTTAATACCTTCCATTTGAAACCCATGTCATACAAACACATTCCAGGGTTACCCTAGGTTCATTTTACAAAATGGTGGTTTTCCCTTATTTTGTCTCCAAAGCCCTCAGCTGAGTATGTAGTGTTCAGTTACACCCGAACTTAGCCTTCCTTACTTGTTTAACCTAGCGGATATTTAAGGAACTGCATTCGAGGAACTGCGGTAAATGCCGTTTAGCCTTTAGTTTTTTGACATCTGGCTAGCAGAAAAGTTAATGAAAATAATTTTAAATAATCTGAAAACGCCTGCCATAAAGGTTGCGCGGAAATGTGGCAAAGAAAGGATTGATAATGTGGTGTACAAAAACATTTTTATGTCAAAGCACTGCTGTTGTTCTAAGTTAAAACGAAAATAATGTTAACACGAATTAATCGGGGGTTGCCCTTATTGCTTTTAAATGTATGAAAACATTTCTTTGAAGCAATTTTTAATTTACAATTTATTTAATAATTTGGGAAAATTTGTAATACTTCAACCACCGTAGGGTTCAAATCCCACTCCCGGGAGAAAAGGTTGTGAAGAGATTTACAAGGTATAATCGAAAGAGCTGTCGCCTTTTCCGTCCTAATGTCACGTTGTGTAAATTTTTCCCAAATTATTAAATAAATTACAAAATAATGTTAATTTCATTCCCAAAGGTGCTATCCTAAAAATTGAATTTAATTTATAATAATAATAAAAAAAAATGTTGATGTTGCTTCGGCCGGGACTGAAACCCAGTCCGTTCGGTGTGAAATGCGAATCAGGCTACCGTGAAATCACTACGGCTTGCTGTTCACATCTGCCGTTATTCAAAACAATGAGAAACAGCGTTGACACGAAAATTAGTTTTAATATCACACCGACAAATGTATTACTGTACAAATACCCCAAACTTTGAAAACAATGCACTATTTTGGTGCCAATTTTGTAAGAAAGCCAAAATTTGTTTTTATACTTTGAAAAATATTAACACTGCCATCTATTTTTTTGTGCGTAAGACCTGAAGAACCTGAGGAACATTCTAGTCTAGGTACCAGAATGTGTGAAACTAAGGGTGTAAACTGATATATTGTGATATACAGATTAAATAAATATTTTTTTTGCACATCTATTCAAAAAGAAAAACTCTATAAATACATATGATATTCATATAAATATATATATATATATTTAAAAATCAAATTCTGTGTGTGTGTGTTCGCTATGGAAACGTATTTCCCACACTTCAATCATCACCAACCAAAATTTGGGTTCCTTCGATCAACGGGGAGGTTTTAGGCTAAAAATAAGTTCGATATATAAAAGGGGCGTGGCATCTCCCATACAAATGGAATTTTTGGTACTGCATAACTTCGAAGGTATACATGCCAGAACATTGAAATTCAGTAAGGAGTTATATGAGGCCAATCCCTAACACCACCAAGAAAATGCGGAATTGGGAAAAAGAGAGCGTGGCACCTCCCATACAAATGGAATTTTTCGTACTGCATAACTTTGAAGGTATACATGCCAGAACATTGAAATTCAGTAAGGAGTTATATGAGGTCAATCCCTAACACCACCAAGAAAATATGGAATTGGAAAAAAGGGGGCGTGGCACCTCCCATAAAAATGGAATCTTTGGTACTGCATAACTTTGAAGGTATACATGCCAGAACATTGAAATTCATTAAGAAGTTATATGAGGTCAATCCCTAACACCACCAAGAAAATGTGGAATTTGGAAAAAGGGGGCATGGCACCTCCCATACAAAGGACAATCGCTCACTGTTGCAGGCTTAAATTTAGAGAGTCCGTGCTTTTCCCATGGACAGCTATATGTTGCTTGCTTTAGAGTTTGAACAACAAAAATTTTGTTTATCTTTGCACCGAACGAATAAACCAAAACTATTTTGTACCCATTTGCATAAAATAAGATACAATAATAAAATATTTTAACAGAAAATTTCACCAAATATGCGTACAAAATTCAATTCAATTTACAGAACAATAAACTAAATTATCAACAAACAAAACAGAAAACTAACGCCACATCCACTCGATCTCGGGCGTTACAACGTACGCCGGGTAAAGCTAGTCCTTGATAAAATTTATTAGTTTTCTTTGAATAAAAATTTAAATTTATGCAATAAAAATATTTAAATGTAGGATCTGTCAATAAGTTTAGAGTATTGGGACATACTTTGATGAAGTGACGCGCACTGTTTCATAAAATAGAGTGAAATTATTATTTGTTGAAATTGCGTGCGCGTCAATTCCTCTTAGACTTGTAATAATAACTTCGCTTCCTGCGCCATATATATATGACCATTAAAATCTTTTACTTAATTAGAATTTTCATTTCAGTTTCAGTTTCAATTTTCAGTATTCAATCAAATTTGTCAAAGCTTATTATTAAATAAACCAAAGCTTTCTTTCATTAAAACCAATAATTATTAATTAAAGGAATGAAATTTACTTAAAACTGATCAATATATACATTAACCTGGGTCGATTTGTATGGACGAAAGTTAACGGGAATCGCGATTTTTCGATAGGATTTGGGCTCAGGAAAAATAGTTCCACTATGCATACCCAAAAAAATACAAATACAACATTTTTGGTTGTAAAGGGTATACATATGAAAATTTTTTTAGTATGTAATAAAAAACCTTAAAAATCCAAAAAAAAAAAAAAAAAGAAAAAAAAATTCGTAGGCTCGAAAATTACTTTTTTGGGCATGTGTAGTGGAACTTTTTTTCCTGAGCCCAAATCCTATCGAAAAATCGATGGCACGATATCGGTTAATAAAGCGACCCAGTCTAATATACATACTTATAAAGATATATGCATAGGTAAAATGTAAACGTTTCTATATTCATTGGCTTCGTTGTGAAAAAAAATTTATAATGTATTCATCATAAAATCATAAGCATCTTTAAGTATATTCATTATTGCGACAGCAAAGTACTTAAGTGAATAAACAATAAAAGTACATATAAATATTTATGCAAATGGAAATAATTATGCACATACATACTTACACACTTACTTACGAGTGCCTATTCATGCTTTAAATATAAATATGTGAATTCGTTTTCTACTTAAAGCGTTATAGTTAAGACCCGTCCTATTAATATGAACCTGTTCACAGATTTTGCTACAGAACATCGCCTTGTTTGGAAACTTACTTGGGTTTGGCAGACTTTGAAAAACTTATTCCTAAATCTGATGTGCCTCTGTTATTTTATATCGTACACCTATAACTAAAAGTCGCTGTAAGACACATATTCATATTTATATTTTTTGTGTTCGTATCTTTGTGACTGAAATCCTCCTGAACAACTGGACCTAATTTAATAAAGTTTAGTGCATGTGATTAAGATTTAGGGTGCTTGAGATTCACAATTTTCTCTGAAAAATGGGCCAGGAATTGACTTTTATATAGTGCAATTCGCTTTAAATTCGTTACGGGATAAATAAGCAACTTTTTACTTCGGGAAGTGGATCAGGTGCCGACCTTTTCTAAATTAAAATAACGTATTTTGCCATATACCTAAAACTTGATATAGGGGTCCTCCCGTTACTAGCTCATTATTCGAGAAAGTTTTCTTTACGGGAAGTGGAGCAGGAACCGACCTATTTCAAAAAATGCGAAAATCCGTTTGCACCAAAGAAATTTTACTTATAGTACAAAGTGGTTCTTATGGTGCGATTTGGTTGGAGTTTGGTACAGGGGTACTTCTTTGACTAACTTATTATTTTGGAAATATTTAAAACGTTTGAGAGGAAGGAAAAGATTATGAAAAAATAGATGGAGGTCGAGGGAGAGGAATTAAGGGGGAGTGAAAGTCGAAAAAATCGAGAAAGTGAAAGGGGGAAGAAAGGAAGGAGTGACAGGATCAAATGTGGAGTGGAGGAGGAAGAGGAAGGAATCAGCAAACAATTTTTTTTCCAGGAATTATAGTATGATAAATGCCAATGGAAAGAAAAGAATATTATCGAACAGAGGAATGTCTGAATTATCTCCCTATATGTTGTAGGTAAACATGAAAGCGATTTTAAAAATTTGCGTGTGTTAGTGCCATATATTTTTTTATTGGTTAAAGATATCGAACTATTGAAATCGGCCGGTCAGGTGAAGCAGGGATTCCATATTTGGTATAGAGCTTCCATATGTGTTGAAATTGACGTGAGAGGGTTAGAGGGATTAGGATTTGTATTAAGAGTGAGAGTAGGAGAGAAGAGGGAGTGTAAGTGGTAAAAGGAAATGGTGTGTGAGATGGAATGAGAGGGGAAGTGGGTGTGGGAGTGAGGGTGGCAGAGATAATGGGAGTGGGATTGAGAAGAGGTTACGAAGTAGCAGGAAGATAAAAATCAAATAGAGACGGACAAGAATAAGAAGAAAAAATGGAAATTAAAGAGAAATGAAAGGAAACCAGTTTTAGGACAGCACAAAATCTGCCAGGTATTATAGTTATGCAATGATGCTTTCAAAAAAGTATGAAGTACTCGTGGAGTTCGATGTTTTAACATATAGGTGTACTTCCAAAAACCTTTTTTAAGATTAACTTAAGCTCGCCTGGGGGTTGAAGCTAAACCGCAATGTAGGAAACTTCCCGAGACACAAATATTTTCGACCTTTTTGAGAAATGTTTCGTCGGCTTCCTTCCGATAACAACCAGTACTAATAAGTTATTGACTTATTATCCATTAATTATTGATATCAAATTCTTATCACCGCGTTTGCAGCTTGTTATCGATTTGTTATTAGCTTAGCATCATCTTCTTATTGGTTGTTATCGTAATAAACCGATGAATCGATGTTAGCAAACCGACTTAAAAATGTGTGACCCTCAGACAAGAAATCCATAATTTTTCGATAACAAATAGATACATTTTTGATAACAAGCTCAATAGGTTTCGATAGCAAATCCATAAAAGAAGTTCCCAAAAACAAATTTATATACTTTCGATAAAGTACTGATAACATTTCCGTAACTAATAGATAATTTTCTGATAGCAAATCGATAAATAGGTGGGCACAACAATGTTGCTTAAGGAAGATTACCTCGAAATCGTCCACCGGTTGTTCGTGAACGTGCGATCAGTATGCGTTTTATGACTCAAGTCAAGTACCTGGAGCTGAAAACTGGAAAGAGTACGAACTTTATCTCACACCTGGTAAGTATGAGGGGGAAAATATTGTGTTTTTCGGAGCAGTTGCGTCGCGTTGTGATAAACGATTAGGGCTTTAATCATCTTGCCGTTCGCAGAATATATTGTAACCTCATCCAAGCTTGTGCTACTTACGGGGCTGCTATATGGTATTGAAAGGATACTATGGTTCATGGTCTCAAGTGTATTCTTATTATGCAACGGTGTATGTTGCTGGCATGTTTAACGGTGTGTTGCACTTTATTGACAGATGCGATGTAAGTTTCAATGGGCGAACGACCTCTTAACCTAAGAGCTTTCGCCTGCATTTTGAAAAGGGGTTTGTGCATGCTTTTGCTGCAGGATCAATGGATAACCGGCATTTATGTAGAGTGGTGATTTTCATAAAAAAATTTATATGGTATGATTATGATTAAGTGAAAACGTGGGTAGGCTGCGTTCAAGTACAAATGGCAAGTTTCCTTTTGTGGCCGAAAATTCAGACTTCAGATCTAATTTGAGACTTGGTTATCTGCTGAAAATTAAAGTTTTTCGTTTTAGTGAAACGAGCGGATGTGTATGTTGGTCTTTCTATGACGATTGGTTGCATGTTTTCTGTAACTATCCGGAGTACTAGGGCGTAAGGGACATAGATAGTTGGGGTTTAACATAAAGGGATAATGGGTATGATTAATTCGGGCTCTCCACTAGCCGGTAGACTGAATTATTAAATAGGTATGTTTTGAATATCTTAAAACAGAGGAGATGTAGTATAATAACTGTTGGTGGTTAAGTGTTTTGTTTTGTCTGTTTGTAGAAGTGGACACACTCAACTCTCTGTTAATAGATTTTTTGAAGAGGCACCTTTCAAAAGCAATTTAGTTCCCCTGATGTGTAGGCAAATATATTTTTGTACTGCTGTAAGTGAAATGTCCTTTCTATTTATGACGCATGGACAGGATACGCTTGGTTTCATTGGGTCACTTAATGCCAGTGTATGGCCCCAATTTCCAAAAAGACCAAGGCAAGTAGACCTTTGACGCTGGTGAAACATCCTTTAACCCATGTGCACTGGTGCATCGTGTGAGGGCTTAGCCGAACTGCATAGCGCCCTTGTATGAGGCCGAGAGGTTTAGAAGTGTCATCTACGCCGCTTCGCCCCATAGAAGGGCGGCAGGATGTCGGTGACCAAGAACTGCCAACCCCCTAATCCAGGGTGTTATGCGGACCGTGACTATAGCCAAGGGATAAATTCGGCTGTGTTCGAATGGAGCCTTCCTGATACCGGGCCATTTCGGGAAGTATTGATGGCCTTACCACAGTAAGGGGCGCTGCTGTGGCGGAAGGTTCTTTCCTCGTATATAATACTGGACCGCTGAGCCCGCCTTGTCGGGCAGGTGGTCGTACGAACAATATGAGCGGCTCATTACCTATTTTAAATAAGCAATATGATAAGGACAGTACTTAGTCTCAATCCAAGAACGACTTAAACGCATTAAGCTATGCGCTGGACTCGGGGAGCGAGAGTAGTGCTGATTCATTGAACTTTGTATTGGAAAAGCACACAAATGAAAACGGAGAAGAAGAGTGGAGAAGGATAAGGAGCATAGGAAGTAAGAGAGCTCTCTCGCAGTACCGTGCGACGCTAAGAATTGCCCAACGCTTGGGAGCAGTGGTCCTCCTAAACAGAAGTGGAAATCGAGCGCTTGGAATGGGCTCATTAGGCGGTAGAAAAAGGTCGAACGCAGTTCAAAAGGTTTGCTGCGAGAAACCCTCGATTCTGCAATCGATACGAAGAGGAAGAAGCATCGATTGGCAGAATGAAGAGGCAACGTTTGGCATAAGGCGATAAGCCTGCTTTCAAGAGGCAGAAAGGACCCAGTTCCAGAGTAGGGAGGCAGGGCAGTCGCATAGAAAAGACAAGTAGGCCTAAAGCTGTAAGACAGATGGGTTCCGACAGCGAGGTAGCAACTTCCTTGAAAGCTGCGAGGCAAAGGGAGGACATCAAAAGTGGCGAAGTACCATCTACGGAAGTGGGAGGTAATCCATAGGGAGACAAAATTAAGACTCTGGCTTTCTCGGAGGTGCTTGCGGGAGGTTCGCCACGATCTACGTGTAGTAAAATTTTCTCTCGAATAATCCTAGAATCGCCCCATCTGCAGGATTTATACGGTATCTATGTATGAGTATATGATTATAATGTAATTGAATGGCTTAAGGAAATATTATTTACGTATGTAAATTTACATACACATACACTAATATGTCCATATCAACTATCTTTATTATTGCAAGTTATCAAAATATGCAAGAAACTATAAGCAATCCCTTATGATATGAATAAAACAGAATAATGCAGTTAATTCAACAACATTGCTCAAACGCATTGTTATCAACAGTTTGCATCACTGAAAAATGCAATACAGCGAGACTGCATGTAGCACATACACATGTAAGTTTATAGGTATGCATAACTTCTAAGAAAAAGGACAAAACATTTAAGAAAAAGGAGAGAACTTGTCTCATTTATCATTTATTACAAATGATGCAGTGACATAGGAGCATTGGCTTTGTTGGTGCAATATACATATTACATAATGTTATCTTGTGTACACTACATATCTATAAAAGCACGAGCAAGCCATCTGTTTAAAGTACTGCATGAAGTGGCAGTCACCATGGCGTATGAGCAACATTACTACGCAAGAAGGACAACACACATGCACATACATACATATATGCATACAAACTGAGCTAAACGGTATCTTGACATCTTGACGTTATGTATTCTCAACTCGTATGCGCTATTTTCATTACATTGCACTAACATACTATTTTCCGTTTCATTATACTGAATGCAAGTTGATATGTGTCTGCTATATGTACTCATATATGCAGTTTATTTAGTAGCGTAATTTTTGTTATAACAAGTAAGAAAGTCTAAATTCTGGTGATACCGAACATTACATACCCAGCTGTAAACTTTAAATGCTTTTGTTGTTTGTTTTGTGTGCTTAATAGTGTTACAAGGCTGCGCAATAATACATATACATATTGTCCTATTCTGAACTAATTTTTTTTCGAGTTATGGCTCCCGAAACAGACAATTTCTTAGTCATAAAAGGGGCGGTGCCACGCCCATTTTTTTTGAATTTTAAGTTTTTCCTATTTATTGTTATAAATCCACTTGGGAAATGAAATACCATTGATATAAAGCTCTTTTTTGCAAATATATAAACTTATTTTATTCGTCCACGATCCATTTAAAAATATTTTATATAAAAGAGGCGTGGTCCTAAGCCGATTTCGTTAATTTCAAAGCATTCGTTATAGTAAAAGCAATCTCTCTACCGAATATGGTTAAGATAGGTTGAACGATTTTTGATTTATGATTAATAATATTTGTAAAATTGATTTTATCACAAGTGGGCGGTGTCACGCTCATTTAAAAAAAGTTCAACTTTTTATCAAGAGTCTCAATATCAGTTCACACGTCAAATTTCAACATTCTAGGTGTATTATTTACTAAATAATCAGGTTGTTTGTGTTTTCCAAAATTTTATATATATAAAAAGTTGGCGCGGTTATCATCCGATTTCGCTCATTTTCATCACCAATCTATTCTCGGTCCATATAAGCTCGTGCACCAAATTTGGTGAAGATATCTAAACATTTACTCAAAATATCGTGTTAACGGTTAGGCGGACAGACGGACGGACAGACGGACAGAGGGACGGACATGGTTCAATCAAATTATATTTCGATACTGATGATTTTGATATATGGAAGTCTATATCTATCTCGACTTGTTTATAGCTGTACAACCAACCGTTATCCAATCAAAGTTATAATACCCTGTGTACAATTACAGCTGGGTATAAAAACGTTTGACAATTTATGTATATAAACGTGCAATATATATGACTGTAGTTAACATGAATAAGAACCAGTTAAATATTATTATTATTAATATTAAATACGGAGTACAAAGTGTTATGGGAATGCAGCTTGGTTAGGTTACGCTGAAATATCTGATCCGAATAGACTGAATAAGTCCATTGTGCCACCAGAAGTTTGCTCAACGAACAAGTTGAAAAACACAATCAGACCCCAGCACTTATGATATGAAAATACTCCGTTCACTACTCAAATACATAAAGCTTTCTACGAGCAATGTTACTCGCTGCTTCTAAATCTGAAATCTATGCCACTCCTAACTAAGTTTCTACATCTGTTATCACTGACAAGGTCTAATTTAAAAGAGTGTTACGCTAGAAGGCAGTGTGCAATTAGAATACAACTCATGAGCCTACAGTTTCAATGATAAGTTCTACACATGATCTTCGCCATCTTTCAGTTCGGTGCTTGGTTCCACGCAATTCCTGCTTGGAAGGTAAGTTGCAGCTCTCACTTTCTTTTAATCTCACCCAATTTCGTTGGAACGTTACAAGCTTAAAGCGATGTGCCCTGTTTCGCTAGCTCAGCCCTTTTTCATTTCCAACTTTTCCCAAGAGGCGTGAGTATCGTCAGGTAATTGGCTTCTTATTGGTCTTTCATCGGCTTGGTATCGACGAGTGTCATCGATTTTTTATTGCAAAGCAATAAGTCGTCGATGACAAATTGGTAACATTCTGACAGCAAATCGATATATTTTTATAAAAGTTGATAACATTTCGACAAATTTTCGGTGACATAACGGTAAGTCTTTGATAAGTAATCGATGGTAAATCGATAACTGTGCGTTAAAACCCCGGAAAATTTTCGCAATCCAATTGATATTTTTTTTGATACACAATCGATAGAAAGCCGATAAAAATCAATATATTTCCGATAACAAATCGATATTTCTCGTCAACAAATTAATAAACTTTTGATAACAAATTCCAAATTTTTGTCAAAAAATCGATTACCTTTTGATAACATAGCTTATCGAAAGAAAATCGATAACGATCCATTACCCAATTGGTTGTATTCCCATAACAAAGAACTTTTCCAAAACAAATCTTTAATTTTTTGATAACGCGTCGATACATTTTTGAAAGCAAATGTTTTCGATAACATTTTGATAATTTTTCGATAAATAATAGATAACAATCTGATATAAAATCGATAGCTTTTCGATAGCAAACTTATAATTTTCAGGAACAAATCCGGGTTAAAAAGCACACAAAGTATAAATGAAAATTGCAGTTACAAAAATTGTACGATGTAGAGGGGGGGGGAGGTCTCGACCTCATCTACCCGCGCGACAAATACAGCTTCTTTAGCAGCCGAGGCTCTAACTATCCCAAGTCCTCATGGAAATAGGTGTGGTTGCGGGATGGCCTAGGAGATTCAACGAGGTCATATTAAATTGGTCTCGAGATGGTCGGGCTTCTAACTTAATGGTGCACGTTACCGGGACGTACCAGAACCATTTCCACCAAAGGACCATCAAATCGATAACATTTCTGCTGAGTGTGTTTGTCGGTACAAAGAAAAAAACAATAATAACACAATAGTTATGCCCAAACTCGTTGTATCCTTTATATGAATTCTGCAAATCTATCTACTCACGACGTCCATAAAACAGTATAGAACTGTATCATTTTGCTAAAATTCGATAAGATCATGCTGTTAGTCAGCTAATTCTTGCTCATTGTTGGCTATATTATGTAATTTTTGTAAAACTACATATCCGATGCTTTAATTTAACGGTTCTTTTTAAGTTGGTACAAGCCTTTAAGCTAAGCTTTTTTTAAATTCTGTGGTCACAATACTTGGGCCACAGAGTTGATGCAAGCATGAAAACAAGAAGAAACGGAACAAGAAAAAAGGGAATTTCTATATATATTTTCAAAATAAATATTTACAAAATTTTAATTTAAAATCCACAATTTAAATAATTAATCAATTTGAAGCCGAAAGTAATTAAACGCTTTAGTGCGAGTGATTCAGGTCAATTAAATTTGAATTATTATTTTTTTATACAATTCAATGCATTAAAATAAAATTAAGTTTGCATATATTTCTATTATTAAAATCAAGTTTCAATTGTTATTTTTGTTTCTGTAGTAGCTGTGCGCAGGTATGTATATCTATCAGTTTATATGTTAAAATAGCAGTGAACATTTTTACCAAATTTCGTCAATCCTCTTGTTTTGTTTTCGAAAAAATATTAGAAAAAAAAAATATATAAATTCTGCATTGCAATCTCAAACATTTTTCAAAAACATACGAAAATTCAAGAGTACTTTAAGAAAACTTCGAAATTTTTATGAAAAGTTTTCAGATTTTTGAGTATGCGGCTTTGTTGCCGAAGTAATTTCAATTTAACGAAATACAAGTTATATGTTTCTCCAAGTTCGCAATGATTTTTGGCAAATTTTTTTTCGAAATATATTTTAGATTTTCTTCCACAGACAGTGCAAACATTTATTGCTTTTTAATAAAAGAAAATCTGAAGCACCCCGCAGAAAAAAATTTAAAAAATCAACGCGTATTTTGAGAGAGCTAAAACTTGTGCCTTGAAAGACTAGACAAAACTGCATATTCGAAACTCTGAAGAGAAATCTAAAAAAAAGTCCGACATTTTCGTAAAATTTTCACGAATTTTCGTATTTGTTTTTTGTTTTTAATACTTGAGATTGCTTTTTCTTACACAATTTATATAATTTTTCTTTAAAACATCGAAAATGAAAAAAAAATTTAATCAATGAAATTTAAAAAAAGTTGCCACTGCTACTTTTCTCCTCACTGCTGTATATAAGTCTAACATTTTAGAATTTCCATTTTTATGCCTTTGCAATAAAGCTGAAAATATATTTATAACATGCACAGAATAGATATTATTTTTTAATTTAGATTTATTAAATTATATGATTCAATACCCTTCGTTACTTCACGTGCAGCCATTGTTTGTTTGTTTGTTTGAGTAGCAACAACTCTCATCAATAGCATTTCAGTATACATTTAGTTGTATTACTTTATTTTGCATTGCAATCTCAAACATTTTTCAAAAACATACGAAAATTCAAGAGTACTTTAAGAAAACTTAGAAATTTTTATGAAAAGTTTTCAGATTTTTGAGTATGCGGCTTTGTTGCCGAAGTAATTTCAATTTAACGAAATATAAGTTATATGTCTCTCCAAATTCGCAATGATTTTTGGCAAATTTTTTTCGAAATATATTTTAGATTTTCTTCCACAGACAGTGCAAACATTTCTTGCTTTTTAATAAAAGAAAATCTGAAGCACCCCGCATATTAAGAGAGCTAAAACTTGTGCCTTGAAAGACTAGACAAAACAGCATACTCGAAACTCTGCAGAGAAATCTAAAAAAAAGTCAGACATTTTCGTAAAATTTTCACGAATTTTCGTATTTGTTTTTTAATGCTTGAGATTGCTTTTTCTTAAACAATTTATAAAATTTTTTCTTAAAACATCGAAAATGAAAAAAAAATTTAATCAATGCTACTTTTCTCCTCACTGCTGTATATAAGTCTAACATTTTAGAATTTCCATTTTTATGCCTTTGCAATAAAGCTGAAAATATATTTATAACATGCACAAAATATATATATTACTTTTTAATTTAGATTTATTAAAGTATATGATTCAATACCCTTCGTTACTTCACGTGCATCCATTGTTTGTTTATTTGTTTGAGTAGCAACAACTCTCATCAATAGCATTTCAATATACATTTAGTTGTATTCCTTTATTTTGCGTTATTGGTGTTTTAATTTATGTAAATTTTATCAATGAAACCGCATGCCATATTTTTAAATTTTCACTGACTTTATTTATGTGATTTCGCACAGCCAAAATTGTGTATACCCAGTTGCATATTATTAACTTTTGAGAAGCAGAACACTTATGTAAAAAGTACGATAGTCCGACTTTTGTTTCGGCGGCAAGGCAAGAGAGCGCTACGCCCCTGTAAGGAGCGCTCCAGGCACAACCCATTATCTTTAAATTAGGAATTTTGAGGAGGAAACTGAGATAGAGAACCTTACCTCTACAAGCACTAAAGTCGCCGATTGTGTGGACCACTGCCCCTGTGTGTGATCATAGTCCCCTGAATTAGTTAGAAACTGAAAATTCTTGTAGGATGGAAGTAAACTAACCTAAATCAGGGAGGTAAGGTAAGGTTGAACTGGGTTGTCCGTATAGACCACGACCATTCTAAATAACCCTGTCAGAAACATGTTACGCAATAACTCCACCTTTTCCAAACTCCACTTGCGCCAAAAAAGCTAACTAAAAGCCTTTGTCTGCTGTGAAATTCTTCTTAAGGAACTGAATGCTTGATCAGATATGTGCTATAACTGGCCGGAGTTGTTTATAAATGTCGTATTTCTAATTGAAATAATCTGACCAGATTTTCTAAAAAGGGCTTCCGAAGAATCTTTTTGTGTTCTAGCCAGTGCCAGGCATTCACGCCGAAAACACCTCATTGTTAGTTACGTCTTTACATATTCTTCGGGGGGCATTATGCGGAATATCCATCTTTTCCGCATGCGTTGTCGTAGGTAGAGAATGCTACCCCTACAGCAATGCGGCCTCCATGTCTCTTATAGCTTTGGCCTAGCTTATGGTACAGCACTTTTGTTTGCTTGCTACACACTTCAGCATGGCAGCAGTTCAAATTACGAAGGAATCTCAAAAGAGTACGAATGTATTTTATCTCCCTCGCCTGAGTCAATCTTTGTGTCTTCCGTGTCGATTTTTGGGCCGTTATTGATGGAAGGCTACATTGAGTCCACTTATTCCTGCCAAAGAGGATAATGCTAGTGCTGCATTTAAACCAAAACCTCACATATAACCTACGAATTTCAGACCGAGTATTCTATTCTCGTTTGTGCTGAAATCATTCGAGCACCTGCTTGGCCTTTAATTTTGGGACAAGTTTCCTTGTGGTTTTCAGAAAATATCGCAGTATATCTATTATAGGGAAAGATTAAACAAAATGTCCACCTTTAAAGCAATTGTGGGAGCCCCCACACAAAATGTGAATCTACAGATAACGAGCTGACACTGTATAATTTTTGGAAGAGAACAGTCTTACTAGAGTGGGGTGCAGCCATAATCCAGATGAAAGTGTGCAGAGGCACACTATAAAAAGTGTTGTCAACTTCAGCAACCCGTAGCAAATCCTGTTCATTTACATCTCAAGGCACTTGTCATCCCAAGATCCTCATGGTAGGAAATGGTTCCATGACACAGAAAGTTCAATTTGCACATATCAAATTGTTCCCGCGATGGTATCTTAATGCTGTTAATCTATGAAAAGTTCCAGGTCGTGTAGGAAAAGGAATATCGGAAAAGGAACATCAACATGGATGCAACTTCCCATAAAGCCTAAGGAAGACTACTTATCGATACAAGGAGTAGAAGGAGGGGTGCGTTTTGGTTCACCTTATCTGGGTTGTTGATGTAAATAAGCTTCGAGGGAAGCTGAAAGCCGTTGACTGCCGAGTGATTGCCTACGCAAATGACTTCTCACTGCTGATTAAACTGGCTAAATTTGGACTGGCTGTCGACATTGAAAAATTATTTTAAATGGTTCGTTTTACGAGGCAATGTAAAATTATTTCTTTCTGAATTCCCTCAATTTGAAAGCACCGCTGAAATTCCCTGATACTCCAAAAACAGTTAAATATCTAGGGACTATTTTTTATGACAATCGCTCGTAGAGGCCCGTAGAAGGTGGGAAGGACGGGTGCTCTGTACTATTGCAGGAAGTAAGTTGATAGGTGCAACACACTTGTTGTTGAAGCAGTGCTTTGCTCCCCCCAATAGGTACGACCACTCACAAATTGTCATCAATATCCTCATATGGCTCCGCCTTACACTTGAAGTTTCAACAGGGTTGGAGGCATAAGGGTGTTAAAGGCGTTGGCCGACATTGCAATTGAAAAGATGGTTGGAGTCATGCGGGAACACATTACAAAAGCGAGGCTTACATTACATTAGAAATTTCGGGGCCGATTCTGTATAAGTAAGAATTTAAACTATTACAATATCCAGATCGAAGTTGAGCTAAAGTGATGCGCCTCTATCTGGCAGGATACTTTCCTCGACTGTGGGTTTAGGGTATTTGACTTCAAGAACGGGATTCACTGGGTAATCGCTGACAAAGTGGTCTAACGTATTTCTATCGGTACTGCTTAGGGCCTTGTTATGTTTCACGTTTTCAAGCGGCTTGATTTTTAATTGCCGGATTTTTCATATGGAGATGACTTTTTGAGTTTCTGGGAGACGAGGCATTTTCTAGCAGATATCTGTTGGTATGTACAGGCTTCTGAGTACTGAGCACAAATTATTTGCTCATCATTGCATTTGTCTCATTTAAAGGGAGTGTTGCCGCCTCACTGTGTGGTTGACGTTCTGCGGACATAAGTAGACATGTCGTGGCAGTTCTGAGCACGGTGTTTTTAAATACTTGCAGTTTCCTACAATATGTTTTTTTTCGGGCTCGCAGACAAAGGGAATGCGTAGCGTTCAAGCGACAGGCCAATTGCTTTATTTGTAGGTGATGATGAGTGTACCTCAAGTGCTGCCGGCAAGAGTCTTGAGAATTTTGTTGCTGCTATGGACCAAAGGTACAATTGCAACTGCATGTTCATCAAAACGAAGATCCTTATCGGACGTCAAACACAGTATTTTTGGACGTAAAACAGTAGGTGTCGTAATGCCTTCGATTGCGTAACTCTTAGAATTGGGTACTTTTTTCCATCGGGTATTGTTTTGGGCCAAGTATATCACAAGCCAACGAGCGTATGAACATAAAGCGCCGGGATATACTATCAGTAAAAACCATCTAGCTCTTAGTCCAAAGGAGAGTTAAAAACAAGCATACAAGTGAACCCAAAATGCATTTGGTTATTAAAATTATCAACTTGATGTATAATTCTGTGGCAAAACAAAAATAGTTCTTTATTGTTTGTTTATTTTTTTAGTAAGTTTGCATTTGAAAAGTTTTTAAAATATTTCATTTGAATTTTAATAAATTTGAGTATTTTGTTTATTTAGAATTATTGAAAAGTCTAAACTTTTTGGTAAGAAAATTTCTATTTTGTGGCAATCAATTAATTTTAATTGTTAGTTATGATTGCTTTATTGAGATAAACATAAATATAAGTAAGACTTTTACTACAAAAATTGTTGTCGGTAGTATATTTGCAAATACATATGTGTGTATATAAGAAATGTATTTCAAATTTTCACGAATTCTTTAAGTGTTGATTTCTTTACTCTCTCTGCCACGTTGATCTTCCAAAAAGAAGGTCTCGACAGCATGTAAAAGAATGCTGGGGTGTACGTAGAATTTATCTCGCTCTCTCTTTCATTGGGTATTCACAGCGACTGTGAAGCCTATCCAATTCTATGGAGTCCTTGTTTTGTTGACAACCACACAATAAAGAGCACACTTTAAAAAATACCTTCTAATTTTAAATATGCAGGTTATCAATGCTAAGTATTACGTAAGCCCTAAAAACAACCCCAAGGGCTGCACTGTATGCCTTTCTGCATATTCCACCTGTAGACCGGATGACATAGAACATAGCTTTAACAACTGCAACGACATTCAATGGGACAAGCAGACTACCTGCTTCCGTACCTTTTCTTCGTAGGAGCACTTACATCTCCAATAGAGTTGAATGGTTGGCGCAAGGGTAGCCAAATGGCGGCTAAGACGATACACTTGTACACCGATGGTTCCAAATTAGTGGCAGGAATAGAGCATGCGGTATACTGCGCAGATCCAGAATACACATATCCTACCAGCTGCCAGATCACTGTATAGTTTTTTAGGCAAAGGTAGTAGCCGTTATCAAAGCAGTAGAAACACTCAAAGAAAATAGCTTAAACTACAGCCGCGTCAACTTTTTTTATAGACAGCCAAGCAGCAATTGGCCACTGGCCACTGCCTTTTGGCGTCACATGCTGTCAAATAAGGATGGTAAAACGATCGAGCACGTTTTTTTCTCATACTCTGCGCTCGCCCGGCTATTAACACAGCTGTCAGATCTGGAAGAAAAAATAGGGTAAATGAGGATATAATCCAAGGCTGTGGCAGATCCCTGCACGAATGAAAATGGCGACCTGGTAACTGACGAACAGAGTATGTTTAATTTGTGGAGGGAACATCACACCTCGTTGCTGGCTAGCGAGGTCGAAGACGACTCCTGTACCCCTTTCGCCCATGATAGAAAAAACACATTCAGGCATCCAACTATGACACAGGGGCGAAGATTTTGTAAAGAGCATGAATTAACTTCTATGCAAAATATGGTTGAAAGAGCGCATACCGCAAGGTTGAAATCCAAGTATGCTATGCTCAATTCACAAGAAAGGCGATCGCGAAAATAGCACAAATTACCGTGAAGTCTGTTTGTTTAATATCGCGTATAAGATAATATCAAGCATTGCGTGCGAAGGACCGAAGCTCACGTTCAATGACAAAAGCATTGACGCCACCATCTTATTATGAATTTTAAAGTAACGCGAAGAGAAATTACTTGTTCTGCATGCAAAGTTAACAAGGCACTGCTAAATTAGGTTTAGTAACACCAACATCTCCATAAGGATTGAAAGATCTTCTCCGAAGTATTCGGAATCAAACGAGGCTTCAGATAAGAAGACGTTAGATTTTTTGTACAGAAACTGGAGTAGATAATTCTAGCAGCTGGACTTAATCGTTGCGCTACTATCTATTTTTATGATACTGACACTATCGGCCTTAACAAACGCGCCTTGATTTCTGCCTCCTCTGGATTAAATACAAAAGCAGAACAAAT
Organism: Eurosta solidaginis; assembly: GCF_040869045.1. NCBI lineage: Eukaryota > Metazoa > Arthropoda > Insecta > Diptera > Tephritidae > Eurosta > Eurosta solidaginis. The sequence continues at coordinate 179,422,716 of NC_090323.1, read as the reverse complement.
TGTGTCCTGCAGGAGATGAGGACGAGACAAAGTGCTTGCTGACATCTAAGAAAGAATGAGCGCGTTTGCGCCTTAGCAACTAAGTAATTCTACATGAATACAAGTCTGAGACTTTCAAGGTTTTCTGCTACTAGAGAAGCAGCATCAAACAGTTTAGAAATCAAAAGTGAGGATAACTCTTTCCAACAAGTGCTACCGAGTATTCAATTGAGGAGCAAAGTCCTCTGACGGTGAACGTAAATCACGTTTTACAAGACGCTCATCATAGCTGTCCTGATGCATGCCACGGAATGGTGGATGGCGGAGAGAGTAGATGGGATGTCTCTTGAAGTCTTCGAAGGAAAAGTTCACCGGAAGATTTATGGTATAGTTAAGAGCTTTCTGAGCTTTACAAAATTGCAGCGAATAAAAACTGAAAAGCTTCTCAGGCTGGGTGGTGTTATGCGAATTAGTGAAGAAAGAATTTCCATCGACACCGCAGTTTTGGAGCAGAGAAAGGCGGAGACCTTCATTGAGTTGAGAGTGGCAGTTGGAGGAAGACTTGACCTCCCTTGATTCTCGCAATTGACGTCAGTTATCGCGAAATAGGCAAAGCTGGCGTGATATGTTAGGAAACGGCCAAAATCTCTTAATCAGCGCTAATCAACGGTAATGATGAAGATGATAAGAAGAATACTTTTAGAGGCAATGCAAAAAGATATTGAGAGATTATAACTCATAGTCATTTGATTATTTGACTTTTAGGCACATTGATATTTTACTTTCTAAGCTCAGTAAGCCTTGAAGGTAGTAATCCTTCAAAAGTTGTTCTCTAAATTTGATATTTAAAGTGTTTTTACTCTTTTGAAAGTTTTTCTCAAGTACGACTTATCTTTTAAAATTGAACACTCAATGAAACATTTATCAGTATATAAGTATATATTTCCCTTAATTATTTTTCTCAATTTTATCTTGACCTCACAGTAGGGTTATCCAAAAATAACCAAGCAATTTTAAGTTTGAATTTACTTCTTGAATTTACATAAACAAACTGAAGTGCTTACAACAAGAAAATTATACCCAAATGAAGAAAGGGAAAACGTGAAAAAGCGAAGAAATATAAGCAATGTAAACAAAAAAAAAAAAAGCGGTAAAGATGGGTTTGATGGTGAATGAGGACAAAACGAAGTACCTGCTGTCATCGAGCAAAGAGTCAGCGCATATGCGCCTTGGCAACCACGCTACTGTCGGCAGCCATAATTTCGAAATAGTAAAAGACTTCGTTTATTTGGGAACCAGCATCAACATTAGCAACAACATCAGCACTGAAATCCAGCGAAGAATCAATCTTGCCAATAAATGCTACTTTGGACTAGGTAGGCAATTGAAAAGTAAAGTCCTCTCTCGGCGAACGAAAATCATACTCTACAAGTCACTTATCGTACCCGTCCTGCTATATGGGGCAGAAGCATGGACCATGACAACAGCAGATGAAGCGGCTTTGGGAGTGTTCGAGAGAAAAGTTCTTCGAAAGATTTATGGACCTCTACGCGTTGGCGATGGCGAGTACCGAAGAAGATTTAATGATGAGCTGTACGAGCTATACGCAGACATCAACATAGTCCAGCGAATTAAAACGCAGCGGCTGCGCTGGCTAGGCCATGTTATGCGAATGAAAGATGATGCTCCGGCCAAGAAAGTGTTTCTATCGGAACCCGCCTATGGAAGCAGAGGTAGAGGGCGGCCCCCACTCCGTTGGAAGGACCAGGTGGAAAACGATTTAAACTCCCTTGGTGTGACCAATTGGCGCCGGTTGGCGGAGCGAAGGAGCGACTGGCGCGCCTTGTTGGACGGCCATAACCGTTTAGACGGTTAAGCGCCAATTAAGTAAGTAAGTAAGTAAACAAAAAAATACCAAAAACCATCACGTACAAAAAATTACCACAAACCGAATTTCCTCTAACCTACAAAAGCAAATCGGCTGTGAGGGAGTTTAACGTAAATGCCGCGTCAAGAAAAACCGACAAACGATAAACACGAAACGCATTAGATCTTTTAAGTTAATTCGTGCTGAAAACTTGAGTGAAATGAAGCCTTTCATAATGAGAAGTACATATGTACTAATGCTGCTTAAATAAAAGTGACAAGTAAAGTTATGGAGCCAATCCATCATAAAAGGCAACTCGGGTCAAAAATAACACTTAAGTGATTGTCTTAACTCTGTTGGCCGCGTTCCGATTCTTAGTTTTTGGTGTGTTCAGTGCTTAAAAATGTCATTGTCTGCATGGCGGAACGATATAAGGTGGCCGCATGGAACAGCTGATTATAACCTTTTTTATTTGATTTGATACATCAGCTACCGGCGCAGTACGATTTTGACATTTGTCCATCGAATTTACAAGTACATGGCATTTTTTTTTGTTTGTAGGTATGTCACCATGCTGCCACCTTGTATCGTTCCGCCATGATTGTCTGTCATATAGCATTGTCATTTTATTCGCTTGACATTTCATCCTTCATACTAATCGAGCAGTTACTTCTGTGTGAAAGCACACAATTTACGATTTCATTAGAAGGTGAAATGAGATCATTAAGTTTCTGTGTGAAAACAGTATTAGACTAACAAAGTTACTCACATCATTACATACCCAGCTGTACACATGAAATGCTGTTGTGGTTTGTTTTGTGTGCTTAACAGTGCGCAAAAGTACATATACATATGTTTATATTCTGAATTAATTTTTCTTCGAGTTATGGCCCTCGAAACATAGAAAATTGCTTAGTCCTACAAGGGGCGGTGCCACGCCCATTTTTTAGATTTGAAGATTTTCCTATTTATTGTTATAAATCCACTTGGGAAATGCAATACCATTGATATAAAGCTATTTTTTGCAAAGTTATAGGTTATTTTATTGGTCCACGACGCTTTTGAAAATCTTTTATACAAAAGTGGGCGTGGTCCTTAACAGATTTCTTTAGTTTTTCTTCAAAGTATTCCTTATAGTGAAGGCAACCCTCTGCCGAATTTTGTTACGATAGGTTTAACGGTTTTTGATTTATGATTAATAATATTTGTAAAATAGATTTTATCACAAGCGGGCGCTACCACGCCCATTTTAAACAAATTTTTAAAACTTTTATCAAGAGTCTCAAATCCACACGTAAAATTTCAACATTCTAGGTGTATTATTTACTAAATAATCAGGTTTTTTGTGTTTTCCAAAATTTTATATATGTAAAAAGTGGGCGTGGTTATCATCCGATTTCGCTCATTTTCAATACCAATCTATTCTGTGTCCAGAGTAGCTCGTGTACCAAATTTGGTGAATATATCTCAATATTTACTCAAGTTATCGTACAAACGGACAGACGGACGGACGGCTCAATCAAATTGTTTTCCGATACTGATGCTTTTGATATATGGAAGTCTATATCTATCTCGATTCCTTTATACCTGTACAACCAACCGTTATCCAATCAAAGTTATGATAACCTGTGTACAAATACAGCTGGGTATAAAAAATGTAAGTTAAACGGTTTTATTGAAAACAATACTTACATGAAGTAATAATAATATTAAAAGCTAGAAAATAATTAAAAATTTTTTTTATTAGTATTTTATTTTCAAGTTTTAGTAATATTTGTCCAGGTATGAGCCAAATCGACCACACATAAGATTTTTTGAAATATTTCCATCCATGCGCCACCTATCGGAGTTTTTTCTTATTATTGCATTGTCATCGGGTTCTGAACTATATTCCAAGTTTAAAGCTTTAGCTTATCAGGAAGTTAATTAAAATGTTAATTACAAAATTATGTTCGCTCGCTACACAGAGTCAAGCTGAATAAAAGCGTTTAAAAAGAGAACTGTAAATTCATGACGGGTATTCTGACTGAATACTTCCTTCTGGCATCACATGCCTTTAAATTAGGCTTGGTCAGAGATAGCAGATATAAAAAGTGCGGATTGGAGGAAGAAATTATCGAGCACATTTTGTTCTTGTGATTTGCGCTTGCCAGGGTGAAACTCCAGCTATTAAGGGTGACACGGCTGTTAGATCTAAAAGCAGCAAGTGGCTTAAGACCTAGAAAGCTTCTAGTATTTGCCAAGGACGTAGTTTTTGTATAACATATGTCATGCTTTTTGATAAGGGTTTTCAGCTTTGTATTAAAACAGACTTTTTGTGTCACTATGGATGAATTCAATATATGCGTGGTCATCATGGACCGGCCAGTTCAACCCATTCTCACCTAACCGTGGTTTGTTCGGGCGTACATAATATATGCATGTCTGTGTGTAGCGGACACCGTGATGTGATGGTAACGTGCTCTGCCATCCACAGAGCTCCAGGGTTCACGCGCCGGGCAAAGCAACGTAAAAATTTTAGAAACAAGTTTTTTCAATTAGAAGAAAATTTGTATTTCTGCCATGAAAAGCTCTCAGTGAAAACTCATCTGGCTTGCAGATGTCGTTCGGAGTCGGCATAAAGCATTTAGGCCCCGTCCCGATAATTTGTGGGAAAAATCAAGAGGAGGACGACGCAAACTGGAAGACAAGCTCGGCCTAAAATCTCTTCGGAGTTTATCGCGCCTTACATTTATTAATTTTTTTTATTTTTACTTTGTGAAGCATGTTTGAGATGGCATTTAAAGCCGCCTTGTTGCAAGTGCGGCAAACTTCGGTGGCACTAGCACACGCAGTGCGCTGTATTTTCTGTATGGTAGTGAAATTTAAGTTCCTAATAAGAGCTCCCCACCACACTAACGATCTATACGTGATGTTCAATTTCTTACCGAGCATCGCTTTGCAGGCGTTTCTAAACAATGCAGGCAATCCCTACCAGTGCTTCGAAGCACGCTTTGTAGTTTAGTACATATTTTGTACTAATTGAAAAAATTTCCTACTGGATTTTTAGTCTTGGCAAATCAAAAGTTGGTGGTTCTTTCTTCCACATAATGAGTGGTATATATGCGTTTCCCTAATTTAACCTTGTGCTACATCTCTGTGCCCATTTAGTGTGGCAAACGTTCTTTCCATGATTTCACTCATCATTGTAGGATATGGACCCAAAATCAGGATCGCAACATCGTCAGCGTATGCCACAATCTCAACAATATTTGTGTCTTGTTTTGCAATAATATACTTTATAGTGCGCCATAGCAGAGATAAGAGCACCCCACCTTGAAATGTGTCTCTTCAAATCTGCTTACTAATTCTCGCTCACCCATCTAAGTCAATGTCTTGTCGTTAAAAAGAAGAGAAGGGATACATTTCTAAACTTGTTCCTCCACTCCTGTCTAGTGATAGAACTTAAAAAAAAAAGTATCGATACCGGTACTCATATAAAATACTCGGATCAATGTATCAATGCTCGTACTCATACTCAGTAAAAAGTGTTGATTATGTTCGATCCAACTGAGTACTTCGGAAGTTTTATTAAAAGTGAACAATTTTTTTTTTAATGAGATGTTATGTTTGGAATTTAGTAGAAAACAACTAAGGAAGTTAAAGTTTGGACGAAACCGAACACTATATACCTAATTGTGTACTCTTGCATTTATTTTAAGGAAACTTCTAGCACATTAAATGATTTAAAAAAATTTTAGTCGACTTATGGCATTTAAAAAAATATTTTTAAGTCAGAGAAAAGTTTTTCTTAACGGGGTCGCCCTTCGATAGTGGTTTCGCAAGAATGACGAGTATATTTCTCCCATGAAAGCTTCTCAGCGAAAATTCATCTTCCTTGCATATTCCGTCAGGAACCGGCATAAAAAATGCAAGTATTGTCCCTTCAATTTGTAAGAAAAATAAAAAATAGCACAACGCAAATTGTAGGAGAAGCTCGGTCTAGATCTCCTCGGAGGTAAATCGCGTCAAGTCTTTTATTCATGGCACTAAACGATTTTGGGAGAAATTAGCTAACTATAAGGGGATCATAACAATTAAATTTTTTTTTTAGCTTTTGGACTTTGTACTGCCATGTCTTTACTGCAAGTATTGTTATGTACCAAATATATATATATATACATATATATATATATATTTGTATTGGAAATTTCTTAGTACTAAAACTATAAGCCCCTTTTTTCAAAGTAGGCGTGGTCCTTATCCACTTTTGATCGGATTTATATATAATACCAATGACCACATTTCCGTCAAATTGCAAAAAGATATCAATAGATTTTGATTTACGGCACTACTGTTTTACAAAATTATAATAAACTTATATTGTACCTCGTAACTTTTCTTTATCCATTCTTCAATTTCCCCCACTTCAACAGTGTTTGTTAAAGCATTGTTCCTTTTTCTATTCCCCAAAATGGGCGTGGATATAATTTGATTTCGAGCATTTTCAATACCAATATATCGTCAACGATGCTGTAAAAGCTGCTAACTCTATCCACTAAAGTTTCATAGAAGAACGAAAAAGCTCTATTGCTTGAGAAGTTTAAACGTATTGAAATTTTATGGAGTTAGCAGCTTTTCGTTATTTTGTTGAGGGTAGTGTTTCTGGGAGGACGGAGCCGTGTGTAGAAGTCCACGAAAGTGGGGAAAGCTTCTGACCGCCATTCACCTGAGAATGGCCAGAACGATTTTTTTGCATGCGGTTCAAGCAGCTCACTACTTCCGGTCGCTTGCGGCCAAGTATTCTGTTGGTACCCACTAAACATCCGTTTAGTGGTGAGCTAAAGTGAGAAGGCGACAACCTGGCTAGGCCACTCTGAATTATCGGTTTAAGGGCTAGCCGGGGGATGTCCTAACGGCAGCGTCTGTTCGCCACTAGGTGCGGCTGCAAGCGGGCGGCTGTCTTGCAGCAAGCGGCTCGCTATTTAAACATGTAAGTAATATTTTAACCCCCGCTGAGCGGGTTGTGCGCTGGGCTTGGAACCCGCCAAGTCAAACCATACTCCAATGAAAAGCAACAACAATCCTCGGATAAAAAGAACACTGTCTATTGATGACGACTATGGCAAACGTTTGAAGGACAATGAATTGAGGGCATGCACCTGGAACGTCCGCTCCCTGAATGGTATTGGTGCAGACGCCCGGCTGGTTGATGTCCTCGTCAAAGCAAATTCTAACATCACCGCCATCCAAGAAATGCGTTGGATGAAGCAAGGAGGAAAAAAAATTAAAAATGTTGCCATCTATTGGAGTGGTCGTACAAATAAGCGCAGTTTCGGCGTCGAATTCGTGGTGCGAGAGAGACTTTGTTGCCAAGTATTGACGTTCACGACTGTGGATTAACGTTTCACCGCCATCCGAATAAAAGCAAAATTTTTTTAATATATCATTCATCTGCGCCCAAGCGCCGACAAAGACGATGAGGTGAAAGACGCATTTTATGAACAGTTAGAACGCACATACGAGCGCTGCCCCCGCCATGATATAAAGTCGTGCTTGGCGACTTTAGCGCCGGGGTGGGTAAAGAAGGTGTTTTTGGCCTTACAGTTGGAAAGCTCAGCTTACACCACAAAAATACAATTCTCAATGGAGGCTAAATATCCAGAGGTCACACTGGAGATAAGCCTCACGTGGAATGCTCATTTGGATGCTATCCTAAACACAACAAGAGCTTTCTTCGCCTGTACTCGTCTCTACGACAAAACATGGGAGATTTGTCCAAAAATGGTATATTGGACATTTTATACTGTCGCAAGGCCAATAGTCACCTATGCTTCTCTAGTTTGGTGGCAGAAGGCCACGCAAAGAAAGGCAATGGCTAAACTAAGCAAACTGCATCGATTAGTTTGCGTTGGCATAACGGGTGCGATGAGAGGCAACACTAGGTTCACTAAGACTTCCAAATATTTCTGAGTTGAAGGAAGGAAATATTGTAGGGCATATGAAAGTAATAAAAAAATTCATAGGTAATCCCTCATTACAACTGCGTGACGTAATGTCCCCTAAGCTCAGAATCTCACGGAACTTTGGAGTGTCCATTGTGGACAGGACCCACTGTCATCTATGGGACGAACTTCGAAAAATCGATACCAATGGGATGTTAATCCACCATATTTCAGGCAGAAATTCATGCAATAGAGGTCTGTGATAGAGAATGTCTGCGGAGCGGCTCAACATCGAAGAGCATCTACATTATGTCGGACAGCCAGGCGGCACTGCGTGCCTTGCAATCCTACATAGTTACATCTAAGCTGGTGGATGAATGCACTGAAATCCTTAATGCCCTGGGAGAGAAAAACAAGGTTTTCTTGGGATGGGTTCCCGAACATCAGGGACATGGAGGTAATGAACATGCAGTGTGCTACATCAGCATTCTATGGTCCAGAGCCCTTTTGTGGACTCACAAAAGCATACACCAGGGAAATTATAAGTAACTGGGAAACTAAACAATTCAGAAGTCACTGGATTGATTGCCCAGGGCAAAGGCAGGCCAAACTGTTTATACTTTCGGCAACGAAAGTATCAGCCAAACTCATTAACCTAAGCAGGGAGGACCTAAGAACTCTTACTGGTTACTACACGGCATACTTCGGTCTACGATATCACCTAAGTAAATTAAATCTATCTGATTCCCAAATTTGTCGTTTCTGGGAGCTGGATGATTAAACGCCGGTTCACATTCTCTGCGAATGCATCGCTCTAGCTAGGCAGATACTCTCCCATCTAGGTGGTGGGACTCTTAATCCCTATGTGATATGGAGTAAAATGCCTGAAGAGGTATTTAGATACATCAAGAGCCTCCAGATACAAAATTAGGCTGAAAGGTCTTGCACAATAGATCTGCACAAATGTCGCATTGTTTCCAGATCAATTGATAATAATAATAATAATAATACAAAATGAAACTTCTCCTAATGGACTGAGGCTGATTGACTTTGCCGGTGCTCGAAACATTAATTCATTCATTCATTGATCGAAATACTCGCAATCAGATCGATCACGTTGTGATAGACGGACGGCATGCCACTAGTCTTTTAGATGTGCGCACGATCCTAGGACCTAAAATCGACACGGACCCTTATCTTGTCGCAGCCAAAATAAGCACTCGCCTCAGCGCTGCTAAAACCAAGGAACAAAAAACACAAGGAAAGCTAGGCGTCGAAAGGCTGCAATCGCAACAGACTGCCAATGATTTCGCAATTCTACTCTCACACCTGCTCTTTGAGAGCAAAACTCAGCCTGAAGGAATACAGGAGCAGTGGGAGCATATCTCCAAAGCACTTCGTACTGCCGCCGAGGAGAAAATTGGTTACCGATGTCCACGGAAAGACAACTGGTATGATGAAGAATGCCGCGTTGCAAACGAAAGAAAAGACTACGGGGCTACGTTAAAATCGAACGCAACAAGAGGAGAGTGTGAAGGCTACCGTAAGTTAAGAAGGGAAGCGGGACTCCTTTTCAGAAAGAAAAAAACAGAGGCAGAAAGGCGTGAGTGCGAGGAGCTTGAGCTGCTAGCCACCAGGAATAACGTCCGAAAATGTTACAAAAAATTCGGCGACAGACGGAAGGTTTTAGGACCAGGGAAAACTCCTGTAAGAACGAAAACAGCGACCTTATAACTGATGTCCAGAGAGTACTTAGATTGTGGAGGGAACATTTCTCTGCCCTGCTAAATGGAGACAACGATTTACTGCACAGAGATGACGAACCCGATCCCGCAATCGACGATGATGGAACAAATGCCTCCCCCCCCCCCCCCCCCCTTGATTATGATGAAGCCATAATGGCAATAACCAGATTTAAAAGCGACAAGGCCGTGGGCGCTGACTGATTGCCTGCGTAGCTATTGAAGAACGGCGGCGAGGGGTTGGTAAGGCGCATGCATCAGCTTCTTCGCAAAATATGGGCGGACGATTGCATGCCCGACGATTGGAATCTATATGTTCTTTGCCCAGTCCACAAGAAGGGGGATACTGCAAATTGCACCAACTATCGTGGAATCAGCCTTCTTAGTATCGCATATAAGTTCCTGTCAAGTGTATTGTGCGAAAGATTGAAGCCCACCGTGAATCAACTGATTGGATCTTTTCAGTGCCGCTTTAGACCTGGTAATTCTACCATCGATCAAAATGCGCCAAATCTTGGAAAAAACCCGTGAAAAAAGAATCGACACACATCACCTCTTCGTCGACTTTAAAGCCGCCTTAGACAGCACGAAAAGGAGCTGGTTATGTGCCGTTATGTCTGAATTTGGTTTCCCCGCAAAACTTATACGACTGTGCAAAATGACGTTGAGCAACAACATCAACTCAGTCAGAATTGAGAAGGACCTCTCCGAGCCGTTCGAAACTAGAGATTTCAGACAGGGTGACCCCCTATCGTGCGATTTCTTTAATTTTATGCTGGAGAAAATTATAATAGCTGCAGAACTTAACCGCTCTGGAATAATATTCTATAAAAGCGTGCAATTACTGGCGTATGCTGATGACATTGATATCATCGGCCTAAACGCCCGCACCGTTAGTTCTGCTTACTCCAAATTGGAAAAAGAAGCGGTAAAGATGGGTCTGAAGGTGAATGAGGACTAAACGTTGTACCTGCTGTCATCGAGCAAAAAATCAGCGCATATGCGCCTTGGCAACCACGCTGCTGTTGGCAGCCATAATTTCGTAATAGTAAAAGACTTCGTTTATATGGGAACCAGCATCAACACAACAACAACATCAGCACTTAAATCCAGCGAAGAATCAATCTTGCCAATAAATGCTACTTTGGACTAGATAGGCAATTGAAAAGAAAAGTCCTCTCTCGGAGAACGAAAATCATACTCTACAAGTCACTTATCGTACCCGTCCAGCTATATGGGGCAGAATCATGAACCATGACAACAGCAGATGAAGCGGCTTTGGGAGTGTTCGTTAGAGAAGTTCTTCGAAAGATTTATGGACCTCTACGCGTTGGGGATGGCGAATACCGAAGAAGATTTAACGATGTGCTGTACGAGCTATACGCAGACATCAAGATTGTCCAGCAAATTAAAACGCAGCCGCTGCGCTGGCTGGGGCATGTTGTGCGAATGAAAGATGACACTCCGGCCAAGAAAGTGTGTCTATCGGAACCCGCCTATGGAAGCTGAGGTAGAGGGCGGCCCCCACTCCGCTGGAAGGACCAGGTGGAAAACGATTCAAACTCCTTTGGTGTGACCAATTGGCGCCGGTTAGCAGAGAGGAGAAGCGACTGGCCATAACGGTTTAAATTTTTAAGCGCCAATTAAGTAATTATGTAGTGATTCTGGACAAAAAAACACGTACTTGCCTTTTACCACCTATATCAACATTCAAGTTGATATTTTAAAAAAATTTTTATTTTGATTTTAAGTATAAAAATTTATTTTTGGGTATTTTTGAGTTTAGATATTTTCAAACTAATTAGAATTTTCTTTTTTTGAAGTTATTCAAAATTTTAAGTTAACACGAAAACTCAATTAAAATTATTTTAAAAATTAAAGTAAAGAGTACAAAGTAGTTAACACTATATTTACTCCCCCTCCAAGAAAATTTGAAACAAACAAATTATTAATTAATATTAAATATAACCTTTTTTTGTTTTTTGTTGTTTAATGTATTTGTATTTAAATTAGTGTTAATAAGTATGTTTGCTGGTTTAAGTAAATCAATTGAAATATTTTTAATAGTATTTTTGTATTGAATTGTAAATGTTTTATGTTTCTTAGAGATAACTTTAAAAGGTCCTTCATAAGGTGATTCTAAATTATATTTACGAAGAACTTTAACAAAAACATACTCACAATTTTCTAATTGTTTAGGAACGAAAAAATTTTCTTTGTTATGATGAAAAACTTTAGAACGAACAAGCGAAAAATATTCTCTTATTTTATGAAGAGCGTCATTAGAAAAATCATGTTCTTTATTACTATTTGAAATAATTAATTCACTAGGTATTCTAAGTGTTTGGCCATAAACAAGTTCAGCAGATGAACATTTTAAATCTTCTTTAATAGAAGTTCGTAAACCAAGTAGAATGAATGGTAAAATGTCAGACCAATGAACCGAGTCGTTCGATGCTATAGTTGCTGCTTTTAAAGTTCGATGAAATCTCTCTATCATGCCATTTGCTTGGGGATGGTAAGGAGATGTATGAATTTTATGAGAACATAAAAGTTTAGTTAATTCTGTAAAAAATTTTGAGGTGAATTGTGAACCTTGATCTACTGTAATATTTAATGGTATACCAAATCGTGGTATATAATTTTGAATAAAAGTTTTTACTATAGTATTTGTTGAAATATCTTTAAGCGGATAAGCTTCAGGCCAACGTGAAAATCTGTCAATAATTGTTAAAATATAACAATTTCCATTCGAAACTGGAAGAGGTCCAACAATATCCATATGAATATGTTCAAAACGGCCTGATGGTATTTGAATTTTTTGGATAGGAGATTTAGTATGTCTTGAAACTTTTGACAATTGATACAAGATGAAGTCCAATCGTTAATTTCTTTACGCATGTTAGGCCAAAAATATTTATTTTGAATTAATTTTCTAGTTGTTCTTATACTTGGATGAGATAATGAGTGAATTTTGTCGAATATAATTCTTCTCATAAAATGTGGAACATAAGGTCGTAGAGAAACATCACACCATATGTTTAAATTAATAACTGGAATATGAATTTCTTTTAAATTATTTTTAGAATTTGGATCAGAAATGTTTTTTTGTAAAAATGTATCAGTTTGTTGTTCTTTATATAAAGTTTCTAAAGTTATATCTTGAGTTGAAATTGCATTTATTTCTGGAATACGGGAAAGTGTGTCGGCAACTATGTTGTCTTTTCCACGTGTATATTGAATATCATTTGTAAATTGAGCAATATATTCAAGATGACGTAGTTGACGAGGAGATCTATCTTCTTTAGAATTTAGAACATGAATTAAAGGTTTATGATCAGTATAAATTGTAAAAGTTCTACCTTCAAGAAAATGTTTAAAATGTTTAATTGAATTATAAATTGCCAAAAGTTCACGATCAAATGTTGAATATTTAGTTTCTGTTGTAGTTAATTTTCTTGAAAAATAAGCTAAAGGTTCTAATATATTATTGCTAGTTTGTTGAAGAACCGCTCCAATAGCAACATTTGATGCATCTTCTGCTAATGATAAAGTACCATTTTTGTCGAAATGTGTAAGTAAGGTATTTTTAGCAAAAAGTTTTTTAACAATTTCGAAAGCTGTTGTGGTTTCATTTGTCCAATTTAATTGTTTGAGTTTGTTTTTAATTGCATGTGTTAACATTTCATGCAGAGGACTAAGTTCTGTTGCTAACATTTTAATATATCTGTGATAGTAATTTATCATACCTAAAAATTTTTGTAATTTATTTATAGAAATTGGTTTTTCAAAATTTGTTATGATTTCAATTCTACCTAAAGATGGTTTAATACCTTCGCCTGAAATTTCGTAATTTTATTTTATTTTTTTACACCGAGAGTACATTTTGAAGGTTTGATATTTAAATTATATTCTTCAAGTCTTTTGAAAACTGATTTTAGATGATTTATATGTTGATCTTCATTATCACTGGCAATAAGAATGTCATCAATGTATGTAAATACAAAATCGAAATCAGAAAATACTTCATTAATAAAGCGTTGGAAAGTTTGAGCACTGTTTCTTAAACCGAAAGGCATTCTTACGAATTCAAACATTCCAAAAGGGGTAGATATTGCAGTTTTATGAATGTCTTCTTCTGCCATTGGAATTTGGTGGTATGCACGCACAAGATCAATTTTGGAAAAAAATTGTTTGTTTTTTAAATCAATTGTTAAATCGTGAATATGTGGTAAAGGATACCGATCTGGTGTAGTAATAAAATTAAGTCTTCGATAGTCTCCGCAAGGTCTCCAATCATTTGGTTCTTTTTTAGGAACGAGATGAAGTGGAGATGCAATAGGAGAATTTGAGGGTCTGCATATACCCGTTTTAACTAAAAATTCAAATTCAGCTTTAGCAATTTTAAGTTTGATTGGATCAAGACGTCTGGGTTTCGAAAATGGTAAAATACCTTTTGTTTCTATCCTGTGAACCGTATGGTGTTTAACTTTTTTAGTATAATCTGGTTCACAGGTAATAGACGGAAATTCATTAAGTAATTTTGAAAACTTATTTTCGACAATAGGAATTTTGAGTGAGAAAATATCAGAAACTCCAGAAGATCCAGCAACTTTAATTTTTGTAGTAGAATCCATTATTTCTTTATTTTTATGTTGTATTGCTTCTTGTTCACAAATGTATAGGAAACACAAATATAGTTAAATTATATGCACAAGAATTTCAATAGTGCTATTTATTAAATTTTTATTTAGTTAATTCTTCAGCGCGTACTGCATTATGCTATTTTAATTATAACAAATATGGAGGGATAGTTATGTACATTAATGATCCCAGTTTTCTTTAATTACATCACGTTACTATATATTGCGAAATCACATAAAAGCAAAATAAATTCGTCTATGATTCAAGTTGATTTTAGTTTTAAAGTTTGGTTTAAAGTTCGTTTTAAAGTTGTAGGATCATTGGTAGGATCGCCAATATATCAACATTCAAGTTGATATTTTAAAAAAATTTTTATTTTGATTTTAAGTATAAAAATTTATTTTTGGGTATTTTTGAGTTTAGATATTTTCAAACTAATTAGAATTTTCTTTTTTTGAAGTTATTCAAAATTTTAAGTTAACACGAAAACTCAATTAAAATTATTTTAAAAATTAAAGTAAAGAGTACAAAGTAGTTAACACTATACCACCATAATCAAAAATTCGGCTTAAATCAAGTGCGGAGCTTTTGCCGCATCGTCGACGATCTCAGTTTATGCTGTAGTTATGGTGTTAACGGACTGAACTCTGTTGACCTTAAGCATGTAGACCACCGGAACTTGGTAGTGTATCGAGGTAAAGTATCGATACTTTACTCAGTACTTGGAATAATTTATCGAGTACTAAATACTCGAGTATTTATTGGAAAAGTATAGATATTACTTACTTAGTACTCGTATCCTTTCTGTCGAGAGCTGATTTATATTTTAAGTAGAATAAGTATTAAAATTTATTCCATCAATTTCTAAGTTACGCGTAAAAAGAATAAGAAAAACGTCCAGTTGTTGTCTTTTATACATCGGCCGAAAATCTTCTATTCGAAAATTAATAAAAATTATGTACTCTGGTCCAAAATCACTAACAATTTCTGAGTAAAACTTAACAATGTTTCCATTAGGTCAACAACATATAAATTAAAGCAAATTAGCTCTCTTTATGTCTTGCTCATGTTCGCCATAATGTTTTTCAAACTGTGTTCCAAAATTTTTCTTTTCCCTTTCGCTTTGTTGTTTAATGCATTGCAACGATAGACCAAAAAAAAAATTTAATAATAAATGCGAATTTTGTTTACTTTACAAACTTTGCGTTCATTGCCAAATAATTTGCCTTTATAAATATATTTTCCAGTTCAGATTCCTTTCGTATTGACAGGGTCGTAAAAAAATATAGCACTGAAATGCATAGTGCAATAACATACAACGAACAACAGTTATATCTAGCATAGTAATTTAGTGCGCTGACATGTGATGACAATAACTAGGGAAATATCACATCATGCCTCAATGGGATGCCAAAAGGCGGTTCATTTCTTGAACGCATAATAACTGAGGCCGTATAAAAGGAATGAGTTTACTTTTATGAGTTTTTAAGCGGGGATTACCCTTATTGTTTAAATGTGTGAAAACATTTATTAGAAGCAATTTTAATTTATAATTTATTTAATAATTTGGGAACCGTTGTTTAGATTTTTCCCAAATAACTAAATGAATGAGTTTACTTCTAGCACCTCAGTTCCACAGATGAGCCTTCTTTAGTTTTTTTAAGATATATTAAACTACTTCTACTAACTGGTTAACTGGAAGTGGAGCAGCCATTAAGCGGGTAAACCCTCACTAGACGACGGGGCGGTTATTTTCCGCACACACAGGGGAAACCAAAACATAAACATGATCGATAAACAGAGCAGTTCAGCCTGCAACGAGAATATCACGTAAACTCACTAACCTTAGCAGAGAGGACCTGCCAACTCTCACTGGATACTATACGGGTATGTGTAATTTACTATATCACTGAAATATTTTAAATGTATTCGACACGCAATTGGGTAAATTTTATGAGTTGAAGGATGAAACGCGGGTTCACAATCTTTTTGAATGTGTCATTCTGGTAAGGGGAGACTCTATCATTTAGGTGCGGTGACTCTTAATCCCTTCGTGATATGGAGCAAAAAGCCTGAAGATATAATAAAATACATTAAAAGCCTCTACTAACATCAATATGCTGAAAGATCAAGGCCAATACATCTCATTAAAGGTCCTAGTGTATCGAGGTCTAAAAATAATAATAATAATGCTTTACTCCCCCTCACACCGCTATAGTAACGATAGGGTCATTGTCCCTATGGCCCCTTAAGCAAAAGTAGAACAGCCCAACCAATGCGTGTGCACAAGGGGCTACCTATCTGCCTTTAAGGTGCACTTCCACTACACTCAGTCTGTTGCCGTCATGACAATTTGCGTTGCTACAAAGACCGCTAGCCGTCCCCTACCACACCACCATTCAGCTGTTTAGGTGGTTTTTTCCATTTTGATTCGTCCACTCGCCACCTTGCTTTCTCGACTCCCAGTCGCTTGGTATGGAAATGATAAGTGAAGGAGAGTGAGGGAAGGAGTGATAAGGAAAGCCAAAGGGGAAGAAGAAGGCGGAAGGAAAAAGCGATAATGAGAAGAAGAGAGAGGGGTATAAGAGTAAAGTAAGAGAAAGCGGGAGAATATTCGGGGAGAAAAGATAATGAACATTAAGTTGGAGAAAATAAGTAGTAAATATATAGTGCTGCATAACTCTGAGGAAATTTCGGCCGAACTTCCCTTCCGATCCACGTTCCGAAAAGTTAAGTGGTTTTTAAGTAAAGCCTTAAAAGTGTCAAAAAAATTATAATAATATTAATATTTTGGCAAGATATATAATCGTGGAGGCTGCCGTAATGTAGAGGTAGCGTCACCGAAGATCTTAGATTCAATTCCTTGGCAAAGGAATATCAAGAGCTTCAAAACAAGTTTCTTCATTTAGAGGAAAGTCTTTCTCAGCGGTGTCGCCTATTGTTAGTTATTTGGCAATCACGTGGAGTGTATTTTTGCCATGAAAAACTTCTCAGTAAAAAATTCACCTGCCTTGCAGCTGTGGTTTGGAATCGACGAGAAAGCATGTAGGTACCGTGCCGCAAATTTTTAGGAAAAACTAAAAGAAGCACGATGCAAATTGGCAGACAAGCTCTGCCTAAACTCTTTGTGGACGTTATTGCGCCTTAACTTCGTTTCTTTTTTTTATATATAACCATGGAGATTAATGCCAAGCTTCCCTTTGAATTTCACGTTTTCTGCTATTTAATTTTTCCCTCAAATCGGTAGGCCGTGTGGGAAACTTTTCATGCCAGAAATACGTCCGGAGGGTTTGCCAAACTCCCTCTTAGTTTATTTTGGTTTTATTAGTTCGAATACCTTCGAATACTTAGACCATCACCTACTTGTACAGATACCACAGGGGCCTTTTCAAAACTCGAAAATCAAATTTTCCACGAATAATATTTAAATACTTATATTTAGTCAACTTACCCATAACTAGTGTATATTCTTCGTCAATAGGTAATAGACGCATTTAGCGTTTTATTTTCGCCCGACACTGTACTTGCATCATCTTACCAAAAAGCCATATTTTGTTATTATCTTTATTTAACAGTGGACGGCATTAATAGCTGTGGCCGTTTAGAACTGAATACAACTTATCAGCTAACTAAAGCAAAGAAAATTTTAGGACAGTGTGCAGATACTTGCTCTAGATATGATTTTATTTATGTTTTATTTGGAAGAAGAAGAATATCATAACTTATAATTTCTTTCTTTTCATGGCTACTATTATCTTAAGGTTTTTTAAGTTCATATTTTATTTTCTTAATCTTTATTTTTGTTAAATTTTTACCATACCATATAACAGTCACTTGCTGTAAGTAAATATTTATGGACGTTTTTGGCGGGACGCCATGTGGTATGAGTAACATTTGCAAATTTTCACAGCACGATATAAATCGCTGTTAGCTGGCAGATATTTACATATATCTAAACAACAACAACATGAATGTATATAAGTTTGAAAGTGTACCTGAAATTTTACCAGTTGATATTTATTTTTTGTTATTTTGTCTATAAAATTATGTTTTTTAATGTATCTCTTTGGCTTTTGTTTTGTTTTTTTTACGTTTTGTTTTGTTGTTCTCTTTTTTGGCTACATTACTGCATGTGGTAGTTGCGGCATGCCACATATAATGCTTAATGGTTTTGCGCTTGAATCGCTTTTGTGCTTTGGTGTAATTTATTTGACCAAAAAAATTATAAAATAATAAAAAAAAAAATGTTGCTTTAAAAAATTACTGTTTTTTTCTTGTTGTATTTTTTATTTGCGTATTAGCCAATGCAATTTTGCTTTGCTTGCTGGCCTACTTTTCTGCTATTCAGGTTTTATTTAATCTAAATATGTAGCTTTTGCAGGCTAATTACGTAATTCACGCTATGCTAACAGAAATATGTTATATTAGTGAAATATTATGTGTCACCCCTGCAGTCACAACTAAAAGTAGTCAAAAAAAAATCTAGTTCAATTACCAGGCTTTTTTGTGGTTATTTACACTGGTTAGCATTTGGTTACCAAGGCTAGATGTCGTACAAATCAACGTGCACATAAACACAAATACAAGCACAAAACAGCTCACCATTACATCTGCAGATTAAACAAGCCATTACCAAAGCCTTGAAACCCAGGCAACGATTGTGAAAAGTATCTACCGATTTCATTTCCTTGTCCCATAGAAGGTAACAAAAAGGCAGATAAGTTCACAGAGGTCGCTGAATCGGCGATAGACGTCCCAATCCGTTTGGTAGAAATCAAAAAGAGACATGAGTTACATATAATCCACCAAACAGGAAAAGCGTTGACAAAAGACCGGTGCTGCAAAGTTTCTAAGATCATACGCAAAAAATACGATACTAAAACTCGCAAAGTGGGCTACATATCAGTAAGCGGCTTAAGTCCTAGAAAGCTTCTAATATTTGCCAAAAGGACGGAGTTATTTTGTAACATAAGAGTAGGTCCTGGTTTTTAATAGGGTTTTTCATTTTGGTCGTTAAAACAAATTTCTGGTAACTCTACGGACTCATTCAGTCTATGTGATGTCCTCATGGACCGTCCAGTTCAACCTAACCTAACTTATCGGCAGCAATACGCAGAACATTATCAAAAGACCTTGCGAGAAAAGGCACCAGGCACGAAATGTTTGCGCAAGAGTGACCCCTCTATCAGTTTAAAAGCTGAATGAAATTTTTCCGTAGATAAAGATTGTTAAATTTTTGTTCGACTGATGACATTTCTAAGTTATTCCACTAATGCTGAAAAACATTTTTTTTGACGGGCTCTTCATAATAGTTTCCTTGATAAATAATATCCCAACAACCATTGAGTTGTCTTATTGCATATCACTTAATATAATATAATAACAAAACATTGCCTGTTGGTTGTCTTAAATAACAAATGGAAATCTTAATTTATTGCTTAACTCAAACGGCGTAATTATGTCTGGCGACAATTAACAGACAATGTCCCTCTCAGTACAGAAGGCTTTACTAAATTGTTTTACCCAAGTGAACCTGTTACTACATACAACAATATATTCACATGCATATATGAGAATTTGTCTATAATTCCATATATCTTGTCCATGATCTGCAATATAATAGCTAAGCAAACGTAGGTATCATAATTACCAAGTACGTACACGAGCTGACCGGTAACATATTATTTGCTAACTGAACACATAAATTAACACATCATATTGAACAAATCTTCATAGCACAGTTATGTTTTAGCTTGCAGAGCATGTATAAATATACATAACTTAAATGATACAAGCAGAGGCATATGTACTTCAATAATCTTGAGAAATTAATAGGTGCTTGTAGTTTATGTTGAACTGTAACCAACGCGAGATTAACCTTCCGATAGATTGTGGCGTCTGGCAGGACGAAAGTTCTTTATTTTCGTCAATAACTTTACCGCTACCCACCCGATCATGAAAAGCTTTAGTGTATTTTTAAGTTTAGAGGCGGTCTTTATAATATTTCGGAAATCGATATTTTTATACCCAGATGTACTTGTACACAGGGTATTATAACTTTGATTGGATAACTGTTGGTTGTACAGGTATAAAGGAATCGAGATAGATATAGACTTCCGTATATCAAAATCATCAGTATCGAAAAAAAAAATTTATTGAGCCATATCCGGCCGTCCGTCGGTCCGTTAACACGATAACTTGGGTAAATTTTGAGGTATCTTGATGAAATTTGGTATGTAGGTTCCTGAGTACTCAACTCAGATCGGTATTTAAAATGAACGATATCGGACTATAACCACGCCCACTTTTTCGATATCGAAAATTTCGAAAAACCGAAAAAGTGCGATAATTCATTACCAAAGACGGATAAAGCGATGAAACTTGCTAGGTCAGTTGAACTTATGACGCGGAATAGAAAATTGGTAAAATTTTGGACAATGGGCGTGGCACCGCCCACTTTTAAAAGAAGGTAATTTAAAATTTTGCAGGCTGTAATTTGGCAGTCGTTGAAGATATCATGATGAAATTTGGCAGGAGCTTTACTCCTATTACTGTATGTGTGCCAAATAAAAATTAGCAAAATCGGATGACGAACACGCTCACTTTTAAAAAAAAATTTTTTTAAAGTCAAATTTTAACAAAAAATTTAATATCTTTACAGTATATAAGTAAATTATGTCAACATTCAACTCCAGTAATGATATGGTGCAACAAAATACAAAAATAAAACAAAATTTCAAAATGGGCGTGGCTCCGCCCTTTTTCATTTAATTTGTCTAGGATACTTTTAATGACATATGTATAACAAAAATTTACCAATCCTTATGAAATTTGGTAGCGGCTTAGATTCTAGGACGATAACTTATTTCTGTGAAAAAGGACGAAATCGGTTGAAGCCACGCCCAGTTTTTATACACAGTAGACCGTCTGTCCTTCCGCTGGGCCTTTAACACAATAACTTGAGCAAAAATCGATATATCTTTACTAAACTCAGTTCAGGTACTTATCCGAACTCACTTTGAATTGGTGTAAAAAATGGCCGAAATCCAACTATACCACGCATACTTTTTCGATATCGAAAATTACGAAAAATGAAAAAAATTCCATAATTCTATACCAAATAAGGAAAAAAGGGATTAAACATGATAATTGGATTGGTTCATTGACGCAAAATATAACTTTAGAAAAAAACTTTGTAAAATGGGTGTTACACCTACCATATTAAGTAGAAGAAAATGAAAAAGTTCTGCAGGGCAAAATTAAAAGCCTTTGGAATCTTGGCAGGAAAACTGTTCGTGGTATTACATATATAAATAAATTAGCGATACCCGACAGATGATTTTCTGGGTAACCCTGGTCCTCATTTTATTTATTTATTTATTTATTGTTCATTTTGGCAGATATCTCGAAAATGCCTTCACATATAAAACTAAGGGCCACTCCCTTTTAGAACCCTCATTAATACCTTTAATTTGATACCTATGTCGTACAAACACATTATAGAGTCACCCCTGATCCACCTTTATGGCGATATCTCGAAAAGGCGTCCACCTATAGAACTAAACGCCACGCCCTTTTAAAATACTTATTAACACCTTTCATTTGATACCCATATCGTACAAACAAATTCTAGAGTCAACCCTGATCCACCTTTATGGCGGTATCTTTAAAACGGCGTCCACCTCTAGAACTATGGCCCACTCCCTCATAAAATACTCTTTTATGCCTTTCATTTGATACACATGTCATACAAACACATTCCAGGGTTACCCTCAGTCCGTTTTCCTACATGGTTTTTTCCCTTATGTTGTCACCATAGCTCTCAACTGAGTATGTAATGTTCGGTTACACCCGAACTTAACCTTCCTTATTTGTTACTTTCTATTGAATTATAACATTAAATTGGAAAACGCTAAAATTTTTGAAAATGGGTGTGGCACCGCCTCTCTTTTGTCTAAGCAATTTTCAATGTTTCGGGAACCATGACTCGAAGAAAATTTTAAATATCGTAACAAAATTGGGGACATATATTTTCCTTATAGCAGGAAATATTTCTAGTAAAAATGGATAAGATTAGTTAAGGACCACGCCCACTTTTATATAAATAACTTTAAAAAGGGTCGTAGGCAAAAATAATAAGTTAAATCTTAGCGAAAAATAGTTTTGTACCAATCGTATTTTGTGCCATTATAACAGGAAACGGGAAAAATTCAAATCTTGAAAAATGGGCGTGGCACTGCCCTTTCTTACAATGCATTTCCCAACATTTCGTGAGCCATAACTCGACGAATAATTTGGTGCACATGTATGTCTTTTAACAGGAAATACCTTCAGTAAAAATGGACTAAATCGGTTAAGTTGCCTTCTTTTATATAAAAGATTTTCTAAAAGTGCGTAGATGTAGTAAAAGTTGGAAAATTTCCTTAATAACCCTGCCCTCTTTATATATATATTTTTTGCATATACTTACTTATAAACAGTAGGGAAATCCCCATATCTGAAGGACAACTGCGTTATTACCCTTTCAAAGTCATTAATGTTAGCCTCTGTATCCGTTCTGCTTCTTTTAAACGAAAATTAGTTCAGAATAGAACCATATGTATAAAACCTCAGAGTTCGTATTCATTTCAAAATTGATCAATAAAAATTCAAACTTATTTCTTCAAAATAAATAAAAATTCAAATATTTGTGGACAAAGTTCAAAGTGTCAAATTTCGTTCGACAATGCAATGATATGTTGAATTTGTTCACCGCTAATCGGAGGGTTAAACAGTGTGAAGATGAGGTGCAGTTAAGTCTTATAAATGGAACCAATATGTGTTTGCCAATACGCGTAATTTGCGCTTCTACGAAATGAGAGTATGTTTGTGTACGATCATCAGTGTTGCCATAACTTGATAAATAAAGCTACACTATACTTTTGTATAAGTTTTCGTAATATGTTTTAACTAGGTAAATGGTTTTTTATTTTCAAAATAGGAACGTCGATGAAACTGTTTTCAATAAGGAAATCTACTTTTTATCCTTTTAAAGATTCCATGAAATGTGTAAATTCTACATTCCACACTATCTGAGAACCTCTTTGGAAGGAATATATTCATGGCACTTTCTGGGTTGACCGAACCACTGCTGATGAGTGACACCCGGTAAAATATACTTTTGGTATTATTATGGAGGTTATTATGAATATGAGAAAAGGAATTTGAAGTGAGATGGCGTCTTATTATAAATCCACGCAATTTAATAGGTGCAATAAAACTTATAATAAGTTAACACTATGGTGTACTAATCCTTATTCAACCTCGTTATTATAACAGCTCATGCAAGCCTGATTTTGCGTGAGCTACATATAAGCCTTATATAATAGGTCCTAACACAGCGAGAAGTTTCTTTTAATAAGGCCTTATGTAAGTAAGCCTTATTTTTTTGGACCATAAGCCTTATAATAAAGTTGATATATTCTACCTTTTGGCTTATAATAACTCCTTACGTAAGTTTTTCTTGATATTAGCTATAAGCCTTACACACAAAGGTATCTTTAAAATAAATATTATTCCTGTTGACATAAGTACAGTAAAAGAAGGGCTTATCCCATTCGTGTTGATGCGATTTTCAACGGGTCGAGACCGTCGTTCTACGCACCTTATATGTATAACTGCATAGCTCCTTTGTCTACATGTGGACTTAGAAACTCAGTTAAATTTGTCTGAAATCAAAATTTCAATTTTGCTCGGAAGGGGCTTCGAAGCAGATGAAACAGTCATAGAATCGAATGGCAAGCACACGGAACGAAAATGATATTAGGTTGATTATTGCCTTAATAAATTCCTCGATTTCTGCCTACCATAATGCGTTAGCTCCACAATTTTTTTTAAATCTAGCCCAAATTCAATCAATGTTCTTGAAATTGAATCTACATAAAACTGTTTATCTAGATTTTCTAAAATTTTGAAAAAAGCTAAAAAGAGCTAAGCAATTTATAAAAAAAAGCTGAAAAAAGCTCAAAGCTAAATGGCAAAAAAATATTGGTAATTATACTCTTGAGAACGTTCTATATACCTAAGTGCCTTTTGCCTATTTTCCGCATGTTCTCTAGTGGTTTCATCCACTAGTTTGTCTTCCATGGATTCGGTAAATTCATCCACGATACTACCCCTTTGATTTACCCCAAAAAGTAAAACGCTAGGCGAGTTTTTCGTAGTACAATGAATACTGTTGTTTAGAGCATATTCTATTTGAGGCAACTTGACGGTCCAGTCGGAGTGTTCCACGGACTCAGTAAGTTTGCTCAACATCGTCTTGAGGACAAGATTTACTCTCTCGACCTGTCCATTTTCCTGCGGTGATGCTACTGCAACCTTCATATGGCTTATATATCTTTCGATAAGTAGTCACTAAACTCGAGGGACGTAAAGCAAGTTCCGCGGTCAGTTATGATACGTCTGGGGCGGCTATAGTAAGAAAAATATTTATCTAGTGAGCAGCACACTTCTTTTTGTACACGTGGACTTAACCGAATAATATTTTACAAATTTTGTGAATGCGTCAATCACGACTAAAATATGTTTGCGTTTTGATTTATTCGCTGGCAAGGGGCCGAAGTGATCTAAGTGACGGGTGTCAAATGGTATTGGTTTTTTAGGAATATTAAACATGTTATGCTCATTGGAACGAGCTGGGGCAGAGTACATAATATACTTAAGACAATTCTTAATAAACCGGTCAACTTTATCCCTCATACTTTCAAACCAATAAGTCTTGCGTGTTTGATTATAACATTCCTCTGTTCCTAAATGGCCAAATTTCTCGCGGGTTACATTTTCCTCCATCTCTGAAGGTATACAAAGCATACTCTTCTCGCCAATTCTCCTACACACTAAACCGTCCACTAGTACATACCCTATGACTTCCTCTTTCTCCAGTTTGGTCATAAGCTCCCTAAGCTTCTCGTCTCGGTTCTGAGCAATTTGGATCTGAACATCCAGATCATCCAAGTCTACAGCGACCACTAACTCACTTTCAATTTCGTCAGACCAGGATTGCGAATCTACAAGTTGAGAATACTGACGACTGCTAATACTGCTTTCATCGGATTTTGAAGTGGAATTTATGGAATCGTATTCTCTTTCCAACAACGGGCTTCGATTTAACGCGTCTACATGGCCCAGATTAGCTCCAACACGGTGCTGAATAGAATAATCAAAATTTTCCAGTTCCAATACCCACCTAGCTATTCTTGGATTGTTCCGTTTCTTATTTAGGGTCATAGTGAGTGAGTTGCAATCTGTTATGATTTTGAATGGCACACCTTCTAAATATTTTCAAAATCTGCGGAGAGCATATATGATCGATAGGGTTTCTATCTCAAATTTTGATATCTAGACTCAGCTGGTGTCGTTGTTTTGGAAAAGTACGCTATTGGATGAAATTTCCCATCGTCCTGCTTTTGTAGAAGCACAGAACCAAAGCCCTGACTGCTTGCATTGCTTGGTTGAGTAAGAAGCTGAAATACTATGAGCGTACTCCACGCAGCCGGAAAAATTATGGAAAGCTTCCTTAAACAGAAACTGATAGCAGCTATTGAAGATGGAGGAGGTCTATCCCATCGACATGACTTTCGCAAACGCCATTCACTCCACAATGCCTTTAACATCGTCAGGTGTGATGAGATGCTCGAAACGCCATAACAATATTTTAAAGTTGTCCCTTATCCAGCTGTTATTTTAAAGGATTATCTAAAATATCGCATTTTTCTTGTCACTTTCGCAGAGTAGTGTAATATTTAGATGAATGACCATGGACCTCAGCTTGAGGAAATTGAGATACAAATTCCCACCATAGTTAATATGGTGGTTGGGGTACAGCAAGTACAAACACGCAGCTCTACGAAATACCTTGGGTTGAGCTAGATAGTAAGCTAACTTTCTCTCACATTTTTATGAGCCTGTGTGAAAACTACGCAGACCGCATTATACCTAAATCAATTATTGGCAGACATAAATCCATGTATAAGAAAGCCGGAAGCATTCGTTTCACTTTTATACTTATGTACGATGTAAAAATGTACGCAGATGCAATGAAGTTCCAGAAGAACCTGGCAGCTTTTACCTCGGTCCAACGCAGAGGATTGCCACGGATCGCCTTAGTCCTTTTTGTTGTACAAACAATAGCGACATAGGTCCCCGTTAAGGAGATACAATCAATTTATAACCTCAAAGGAGAAGAAGGCCGAAATGTTGCTGCTGTGTAGGTAGGAAAAGATTCTATTCCTCGCTGGCTACAGCTATGGAATTACACTGCTGCAAAAAAGTGGACCAGGATATTGACTGCCGAGCTAGCGCCATGACTGAAGAAGCTACATGGGAGGTCGACTTCTGCTTGATACAATTTTTAACTGGCCACGTCCACTATCGAAAACATCTTCTCAGCATAAGCAAGGTTGAAAATCTGAACTACTTATATTGTGGACTAATAAAAGCTGGACGTCACAACTTTTTTTAATGGAGTCATTTTTTACAGGAACGCAGAGGAGCGAAAGTAACACTAGGTGTTCTATCCCCAGGCTATACCATCCGTAAGATGACCTGCGGAAGTGACAGATGGCATATTGTCAGCATATACGTGGGGAGACCCAGGAGGACGCTGGGAGATACGGTTTTTTTGGGTAGCCCATTAAGAGAAGAAAGGGATGCTAAACTTAGAGAGGATCGCTGCTACGGTGTATATGTAGCACCGAAGCTTACCAACCCGGTTAATGCATAAAGCGTTTGCTCCCTATACCTAACTTAAAGAAGAAAATATATACACATTTAAGCACGTGTATAAAAAAATTAATTTTGTGAACAAATTTATCGAAACTCATACCGCTTTTGATTTTTTTGGTGCTTTGTATGCACTTGCATGTTGAACCCGCTCTAGCTGAATCAGCCATACTAAACACAAGATCTTACTATTTTAAGCTAGGTTAGGTTAATAGGGTGTACATTTGAGTTTCTCAAACTTACACTCGGAGCTATTTCTCTCCATTGTAAGCACTTTCAGTCAGTGTGGGATGGCGGAACATTCTTCCAACCAAATTATTTTCTAGTGGTCTTCAACGGACCATTTGCTTTCTTTCATGAACCTTGGTAGGGGTGAAGTTTCCACTTTCTCAACCTCTGCCAGGCTCTCGAAAAGCTGTGTGCCCAGGAATCTGAGTTGTCTAGTTTGCAGTACTGGACATCAGCAGAGAAAAATATGAATCGACTCCTCTTCCTTATGATACTGACAACTTCCGCATAGGGAGCTTGTTAGTATGCAACACTTACGGAGCATTAGTGCAATGGCATGTGATGGCATCCGTAAGTATTCTCGCTGCAGATTTGTTTATCTTTAGAAGGAGTTTAACTGCTTTCTTATCTAAGCATAGCCATAAGGATCTTGAGAACCCGCAATCATTCCGGTTGTCTACTGCATATCCATTGCCTTAATCTCATACGAGGTGTGCTCAAAAAGTATTGCGAATTTTTTTTTATTTATTCATGAATACTACTTTGTCCCCTTCAATGTAATCCCCATGATATATTATACACTTGTGACACTTCAAAAAATCATTTTTTTTTATCTTGTTCAGTTCCTCGATGCCGTCTTTATCTCGTCAATTGTAGCGTATCGTCGTCCTTTCACGGGCCTCTTCAGTTTGCGGCGACCCTCACTTCACTTCATCAATTTTTTTGTCTTTTGTTGAAGTGCTTAGGCGTCCGGCATGCTCTTCGTCGTTCACATCTTCTCGGGCTTCTGAAAATATTTTGTACCACCGATAGACGTTGCGAAAATTCAAAGTTCGCGATAATTTTAGAACACACTTCGTATTCCTCAGTTTTCTACAGGAAATAATCCAGATTTGGTCGTACGGAGATGTACGTCTCGCTTTTGTCCATTTCGAAATCTTTCCTGGCTATTGCATCTGCAAGCTCATTTCCTTCGATATTTCTGTGCCTTGGGACCCAGCAAAGGAAGAAATTTTGGACGCTGGTATGGCTCGACCCCTCGCACGAAATCCGGCTTTATCACGTTGGCGTGCGAAAAAGATCGTTACATTGATGTCTGGGACCATACTGTTGTGGAGCAGTTCGGCTGCTCTCTCTATGCCAAAGCCCGCCGCCTTGAAAGCACTGCATGAGTAAGGGAGTCGGACACTCGCTTAAAACGACGATGGACGTCCCATTACATTTCAAGGAGACATGAGCTGCATTTGATCCATATTGCAGGAAAAGCGTGAACAAAAGCGCAGGGCTGCAAACGTAGATATTCGACTCACAAAGTGGCTCATATCTTTAAAGTGAAAAGACTTGGCGCTCAATATGGGCATACTAACTGGATACTACCTTCTGGCATCATATGCTTATAAGTAAGAACTCGTCAGTAATAGCTGTAACAAAAGCAATGTTAGCTGATTGGAGTTCTTCCGTTTGGTCGTCAAACAAACTCTGGTAACTCTATGGACACATTTAGTCTATGTGACGTCTTTATTGATCCGCCAGTTCAGCCTATCGTAGGCAGTTGTTTCGATTGATTAACCTGCAGATGCTTTCAATATATTTAAGCTCAAGTTCCTTTTTTCATTTCTGATCTTACTAAAATACAGAATTTCTTCTATATACATACTAGCAGGGTAGCCGGCATTGCTCGGGTTGGGCAGATACTAATTCCAATAAGAAGGTGTATTTTAGCGCATTCCTTCCCTTTACTCAAAGTCAAGTCCCGTTACTCAAAGTCATTCTTACCCTTTATAATTTCCTTATTTCTCCCTCTTCTTTTTTTACAACCTCTACCGCTCTCGTTCTTTTTCTTAGATTCCTCATTCCTCCAATTCATCATTCTTTGCTTTGTTTTTCAAATTTTATTTTGTCACATACAATTCATACTCAAAATCTCATAATTTAATCAAAATATTTTAGCTGCACAATTTTTGTCTATCATCTCATATTGACAGCTTTTTTTACATTGGAATGCCTACATTTAATAAAAACTTTTAAATCACTCAATGCAATCGCTTTAACTTTTTGTGAATTCAATGCTATGATCAAACAAAAATTCTGCACTTAAGTACGTACATGACGTATGAGTAACTTTTGCTGACATACAAAATTTGCCGCACCACCCAGTGGCGCAAGGGAAATTGAAAAAAAAAAAAACAAATTTGAATTTAAAATTCTTTGTTCTGAAATATGAAAAAAATTCATCTTGATCGAGGGAACCTATAGCCAAAATTTCGTATTGAGTGAAGTGTGCGAAATACGTTTCCTAGGGAACACACAAACACACACACAGAATTTGATTTTTATATATGTAGATTTTAAAATTTAAATACAATTTTACACAACTTAAAGTCAACTTAACAACTTGCATAACTCTTATTTATAGTTATTGTATGGATCGCTTATGTTGTTATTGCTTTTGCTTTTGTTTGCCCAGTAGACGCACAAACTGCTCACACATTAATTCAAGTACTGCAAAATTATGAGAGTGAAAAGTTTTTTATGCTGCTTAATGGGTAAATGTTGTCAGCAGCAGACGCGTTGTTGCATAATTTCTCATAAATATTTTTGCAATTTTTATGTAAAAAAAAAAAGTTTAGCAAGAATATGTCTTTATATAAGGAGACAATTTTTGCTGATTTTTGTCAATTTATATAAAGGAAGTGCTTAAAATTTTTTCATTTTATTTTCATTTTTTCCTTTTCTTACATTTTCCCGGTGTCTTAACCTATCTGTTAAGTTTTACGCTTGTAGCTCAATGAGAACTTACATAAAAATCAATCGCAAAATTCCCTCCGTTCCGTTTAATTTTTCTAAATATCTCAGCCCTTGCGCCCCCTAGCGAAACTTTTTGTATTGTGCCATCGGCTGTCATCGACCTCTGAATTACGCTCTAAATTTTTAGCCTCTAGCTCATCGAGAAGTTACTTAAAGCCCGGCTTCAAATTTCTAAATTATTGTCTAATTTTTTCGATCCTTGCGCCACCTAACATAATTTTTTCTCCTTTTGTTCCTTTGTCACGGTGTCTTAACCTGTCTCTGAGGTTTGTAGCTCAATGAGAAGTTACTCTAAAAGCGATCTCAAAACACCATAATTGGCAAATTCTTATCTAAATATTTCGATCGAGGCGCCACCTAACGGAATTTTTTCTCCTTTTCTTACATTTTCTCGACGTCTTATCCTATCTGTGAAGATTTACAGTTGTAGCTCAATGAGAACTTACATAAAAATCAATCCCAAAATTCCATCCGTTTCGTTCGATTTTTCTAAATATCACATCCCGTGCACCCCCTTGCGCATCTTTTTGTATCGTGTCATCGACCTCTGAATTAAGTTTGAAATTTAAAGTATCTAGCTCATCGAGAAGTTACATAAAAGCTGGTTTGAAAATTTTTAAGTTCTTATCTAATTATTTCGATCTGTGCGCTACCTAACGGCTTTTTTCCTTTCGTTGCATTGTCACGGTGTTCTAACCTATGTGTAAAGTTTCTCGTTTGTAGCTCAATGAGAAGTTGCTTAAAAATCGATTGAAAAGCGGACAGACATTCAACCGACCTATATAAGGGAAGTAATAATAATAAAATACTACAAGAAAATACAACAAAAATTGTATTTTTAATGAGTGTTGTAGCACTGCATAATTTTGTTTGACGCTAACGCATATGCATTTTGTTGATTTATAATAAAATTATGTAAAAATATATGTTGTAGTAAGCAATGCATGTGCAACAGCAAATACAAACACACCAACAACTAACAAGCAGCAGCGCTAAAGAAAAAGCAGTGAAATTTTGCGTTGGAACGCGCTTCCAAAGTTCTGTGCGGAAATGAGCTTATTATACTCAGCTGAGCAGAGCTCACAGAGTATACTAACTTTATTCGCATAACAGTAATCCATAACGGCATAAACTAATCGAGATAGATATAGACTTATATATATCAAAATGATCTGGGCGAAAAAAGAAATTCATTTAGCCATGTCCGTCCGTCCGTCTTTAAACACAATAACTTGAGTAAATTTTGAGGCATCTTGATGAAATTTGGTATGTAGGTTCCTGAGTACTCATCTCAGATCGCTATTTAAAACGAACGATATCGGACTATAACCACGCCCACTTTTTCGATATCGAAATTTCGAAAAACGGAAAAAGTGCGATAATTCATTACCAAAGACGGATAAAGCGATGAAACTTGGTAGGTGCGTTGACCTTATGACGCAAAATAGAAAATTAGTAAAAAATTGGACAGTGGGCGCGGCACCGCCTACTTTTAAAAGAAGGTAATTTAAAAGTTTTGCAAGCTGTAGAATGCCAGTCGTTGAAGATATCATGATGAAATTTGGCAGGCACGTTCCTCCTATTGCTATATGTGTGCTAGATAAAAATTTGTAAAATCGGCTGACGAACACGCCCACTTTAAAAAAAAAATGGTTTTCAAAGTCAAATTTTAACAAAAAATGTAATATCTTTACAGTATATAAGTAAATTATGTCAACATTCAACTCCAGTAATGATATGGTGCAACCAAATACAAAAATAAAAGAAATTTTCAAAATGGGCGTGGCTCCGCAATTTTTCATTTAATTCGTCTAGAATCGAAATTCGACACTAATCATGGCACAACGCCGAAACCGGTTTGTCTCAAAACGAAATTTGACAAGGGATGACG
Source organism: Eurosta solidaginis (assembly GCF_040869045.1). NCBI lineage: Eukaryota > Metazoa > Arthropoda > Insecta > Diptera > Tephritidae > Eurosta > Eurosta solidaginis. Next base: position 179,390,871 of record NC_090323.1, on the reverse strand, counting down.
GAAAATCGTTCCAATATACATCGTCTAGAATACTTTTACGGCCAATCCTTGTGAAATTTGGTAGGTGCATAGATTCGATATGGCGATAACTGTTTTCTGTGAAAATAGGTGAAATCGGTTGAAGCCACGCCCAGTTTTTATACACAGTCGACCGTCTGTCCTTCCGTTCGGCCGTTAACACGATAACTTGAGCAAAAATCGATATATCTTTATTAAACTCAGTTAACGTACTTATCTGAACTCACTTTATCTTGGTATAAAAAATGGTTGAAATCCGACAATGACCACGTCCACTTTTTCGATATCGAAAATGAAAAAAATGTCATAATTCTGTACCAAATATGAAAAACGAGATGAAACATGGTAATTGGATTGGTTTATTGACGCACAATATAACTTTAGAAAAAACTTAGGGAAATTTTTGTGACACCTACCATATTAAGTAGAAGAAAATGAAAAAGTCCTGCAGGGCGAAATCAAAAGCCCTTGGAATCTTGGCAGGAATACTGTTCGTGGTATGACATATATAAATAAATTAGCGGTACCAGACAGATGATGTTCTGGGTCACCCTGGTCCACATTTTGGTTGATATCTCGAAAACGCCTTCACATATACAACTAAGGGTCACTATCTTTTAAAACCCTCATTAATACCTTTAATTTGATGCCCATATCGTACAACACACATTCTAGAGTCACCCCTGTTCCACCTTTATGGCGATATCCTGAAATTGCGTCCACCTATAGAACTATGGCACACTCCCATTTAAAATACTCTTTAATACCTTCCATTTGAAACCCATGTCATGCAAACACATTACAGAGTTACCCTAGGTTCATTTTGCTAAATGGTGATTTTCCCCTATTTTGTCTCCAAAGCTCTTAGCTGAGTATGTAATGTTCGGTTACATCCGAACTTAGCCTTCCTTACTTGTTTTTTTTTTTTACTTCTTACTTTTCTTCCCTCTCTACTGCTTTAACTTCTGAACCCGTATAACAAATGGTGACTATATGCACATGAAATTTATTTATGTTGTCAAAAAAAAAAATAAAAAAAGTGAAAATATTTTGCTTCAGAGCTTTACATCTTATTGTCTAGTCTTTGCGCGCGTTTCATTCACTTGCCAACTATGGTCGTTTTTATTTTGATATTTGCAATTTTACGTTTACTTATTTTTTATTTTTTTTGTATCTTTTTATCTGCTTTATTTATCATAAATACTTAAAGCAAGTGCTGGCGTAAAACTTGCGCATAAACTTTTCTGCGTGCAACTTATCAGCAGCACCCACGTGACGCGTTTTGTTTCTGGCCAGATGTTGCAAGTAAACACAATTTTCTTGAATGTTACCTGTGGTGTGTGGGGTGTGTTCGTAGTACGTGCAATATGCTGCAATTTTGCTATCTTAAAAAATTTTGGCCTTGGTGGCTTGTTAACTTTATTTTTTGTGTAATTTTTAACCCAAAACTTTTTATGTTGAATTAAAATGTAAAATTGTTGTTTTTTTTTGTTTTGTGGCAAAAGTTAAAAACAAAAGAATGCAGCTGTGTGTAGTTTAGTGTTGCACAGGTGTTGTTAAAAAAATATGAGACTGCATAAAACAAAGGTTTTGCACATAATTTTATATACGTTCACATTAAGGTGTGCCTGGTACAATTTTTCTTTTCGAGTAATTTATTTCATAATTTTGTCAGCGCAAAACTAAGAAGTGGTGATGTGTGCCAATTCTTTTTCGCGGTGTTTTCCAAGATTTAGTGCATAGTGAAAATTGGGTGGATGGTCTGAAGCCGCACTACTAAGGTCCAATCATCCAATTTATGTTGGGCTTCAATATTTGGCATAAAACGCTAACAGGATCTTATTTACGATATTAAGAAGACTGATTTCGCAATAATTGGAGCAGTTTTCAGAGTTCTCCTTCATGTGAACTGGTCAAAGAACACTTATATTCCAATCATCAGACAAGCACTAGTACAACCATTTTTTGCAAAGAAGCTGATACTTCCGCCCTACCAACTCATCGTCACCGGATTTAAATAGCTCTGCAGGCAATCCATCAACACTAGCGGCTTTGTTTTTTTTTTAAATCTGAATTGCAACTTCATCATAATCGGTTTGGGGGACATTTTTTCCATGTTGTTGTTTTTTTGTAGCGATAAGGTTGCTCCCCGAAGGATTTGGGGAGTATTATCGATGTGATGGTCATTTGCGGGATACAGATCCGGTATGCTCCGGTAACACAACACCATTAAGGTGCTAGCCCGACCAACTCGGGAACGATTTATGTGGCCACATTAAACCTTCAGGCCATTCCCTCCCTCCCCACCACCAAGTTCCATGAGGAGCTTGGGGTCGCCAGAGCCTCGTCTGTTAGTGAAACAGGATTCGCCGCGGATAGGTGAGGTTGACAATTGGGTTTGGAGAAGCTATATGTTGCGCTGGCAACCAGAAGGGTTGCGCTATGAATCTGGTATTTTAGTCGCCTCTTACCACAGGCATACCTACCGCGGGTATATTCTTAACCCCTAACCCGATGGGGGACATTTGTTCCATCATCATCCATTGCGGGAACGTGTTCATCACAAAATTTGTTAACGACATTTGCCACCGCTTTATTTGCGAATCGTTAACTATAGCGATTTCGTTATTCAGTAACTATTTTATATCGATATTTGTTTATCGACGATCAGCTGTGTTGTTAAATAAACGGCAAGTAAATTAACTGCGTTAAAAATAACGAAATTAATACTTCTGGGAATTTTAGTTAAAAAAGGAAAATCCGAATTTTAAATAAATACTTTCAAACACGAAAAGCTGTTTGATAAATCAAATGGCATTTGAGTACTTGGCGTACGTTGTATGACAAGATGGCGAAATAATAAGTCCGTCGCCAGTGGACAGACACCTTCTTAGAGAAGTAGAAAATCCATTCCACTTGAATGCAACGGAGTTTCAAAAGCTGTACCGGTTAACCCCAGACTTGGCTCATGATATTATTTCTCAACTTGATGGCCAGTTAAGGGGTACAAGAATAACTGCGATAGCAACAGAGAAAAAAAGAAATTCATACCGCATTTACTCACCTTTTGTCAAAATATATAAAAACTTGTTAAAAACAGTTAGCATACGGAATTTATTTATTTTTGCCATTCCTTTTCTGCTTTTCTGCCACGTCTCTACTACTAAAATGAAATTTAAATGCCATTTATCTCGAGTCGTTAAAACTAAGTTAGTGATTAGTACAATCGATAAGACAAGCGACAAAATCGTTAATTAAAATCTCGATAAATCGCATCGTTATAGGTTTGGGAATTCCACTACTGATGCGTTATCGCCAAGCTATGGACTTGTTATTGGTTTGTTATCCATTTATAGGTTGTTTGAGGCGAGATTTAATGAGTTGATGATTCTCTACCAAACTCTTATACATTTCTTGTTGATTCAAATATTTATCGATGAGCTGTCGGTTCACTAGCGACGTGTTATCATTTCTTTGTCGATGAGTTTTTGCATAGTTATAGATTTGTTATCGAAAAAGAGGGATTTTCTAAAGATCGATTTTCTAAAAAAAGTTATGGACTTTTTATCGAAAATGTCGATTTTTACGAAAAACTTACAGATTTATTATCAGAGTGCTACCGGTATGTTATCAACGAATTTTCGTAGTATAAGGGGCAAGTTATCGTTTGATGCGAAATTTTGTCGAAAAATTACAGATATTTAGTCAATATTATTTTTATAGAAGGTTTATCCATTTTTTATCTTGTAAGTATCGATTTATTATCGAATATTTACCTAATTGTTATAGAAAAGTTATTGATTTTGTATACGTATGCTGCCGATTTATTATAGGCGTGTAATCGATTAATTTTATGTTAGACATATTATCAAAAAGTTATCTGTTTGTTATATAAAAGCTATCGATTTGTTATAGGAAAATGATCGACATGCCTTAAAAAAAAATTCGAATTCTTATCGAAATAATATCAATTTTTGTACCAAAAACTTACAGATTTGTTATCAAAATTTTACCAATTTGTTATCGGCGGATTATCGATTCGTTATCGATATCTCATAAGTATGTTATGAAAGAGATACCGTCGGAATTTCAATTCAAAATCAGTGACATATCCCGTCGATAGGAAGCCGATGAGACACCAAAAAGAAGCCGATGACTCGGGGATAACTCAACGAAGCCTCAATGATAATAATTCGCATCCAATAATAAACCGATAACAAAATAATACCTCCTCATTATCGGTTTTTACCTATAAAATTCCTAGAAAGCTCTCCTCAAGTAGCCCGAAAATATTTGTTTCTGTTAGATTTACCACTGCTGTCGTTTAATTACATCCACGGGCGAGCTCTTGTTAATTTAAAAACATTAATTTATTGGACGGTCACCGGTATTCACAGCTTTTTTATTATTGCATTAAATGGCTCGAAAAATTGTTTAAAACCCCATTTGGGGAGAGACCTTTTGCCTACAACAATTACATGGATCCAAATTCAACTTTGAATAATGAAATATTTAAAAAAGTTGTACGTTATGTGTGAGTTCCAAAGGTATGTGTTTTGGTAGGGGGGAGGTACAACCTAACAAACTAAATATTTCCTAATTACTTTTCAACAAAAAAAATTTAGTTCCCGTAAAAACATATGTAAGTTCGAAAAATCCGCCTTACTTCCCTCTGCAAAACAATACATACAGAAAATTGGAACATCGTACACGCAGTACTGTAAATCTGCAAAAAATATGATAAATAGACCCTTTATCCTCTTTATCCTGTCAGCTTCATCCTGACACCCGCTCTCTTGACATGCGCCTTCATTTAAAATATGGCAATAAGGACTACAGTAACTTAGTTGCCTTAATATCAGATTCCTCGATGTTTATCAAGAAATAACCCAGTGATGGTCATTTATATTCATCTCGGAACCTTTTGTGACCATATAGTCAGCAAATTCATTCTCTACAATATTAATGTGACATTCGAACAAAAAAATTTCATTTATGGGTGTTTTTTAATTTTATTTTGATAGTAAAATTTTTCAGCCTATACAATGTAGGATTATCGTAATAATTTGACATTTTTGGATTGCAAGCATGTTCGAAAATTAGCAACTTCATGTTTCTCTATTTATTAAGGAAACATGTTCGAAAAAAAAATTTGTTCAAATTAAACGATTTTCAAAAATATATTCAGAAATTCCTGTTTCTTCTCTTTCTCACAATCACTATCAATATCAGTACACTGTCACTATTACTATCCCTATCACTGTCACTATCACTATCGTTGACAATATCACTACCCCTCTCATTCTCCCTCACCCTTTCTCTTCCTTACCCTCTCAACAAGCTTTATTTTTCTCTGCTTGATAAGGAATAATGCCTGCAAATAAATTTCTTCAAATTAAACGATTTTCAAAAATGTATCAAGAAGTCCCTTTTTCTTCTCACAATCACTATCGCTATTTCAATATCACTATCACTATCTTTGTCACTATTTCTATTACTATAATTAACACTATCCCTCTTACTCTCCCTCACCCTCTCTCCTCCTTACCCTCGCCAGAAATCTTATGTTCCTCTACTTAATAAGGAATAATGCCAGCAAATATACTCCTCCAAATTAAACGGTTTTCAAAAATATATCCAGAAATCCCTTTTTTACTCTCGCAATCACTATCACTATCAATATCACTATCACTATCGTTGACACTATTTCTATTACTATCACTCTCCATCGCCCTCTCTCTGCCTCTGCCTCTCCCTCGAGTCTTGACCGACCAGAAAAGACAAGAATTATACCTTATAATGTTTCCATCAACGGGCAAGTTGAAATTGTCGACAATTTGTAAGTGTCTCAGTTATTTTTTATGTGCCTGCAAGTTTCGAATACACATTTTTATACTCAGTTGAGCAGAGCTCACAGAGTATATTAAGTTTGATTGGATAACGGTTGGTTGTACAGGTATAAAGGAATAGAGATAGATATAGAATTCCATATATCAAAATCATCAGGATCGAAAAAAATTTGATTGAGCCATGTACGTCCGTCCGTCCGTCCGTCCGTCCGTTAACACGATAACTTGAGTAAATTTTGAGGTATCTTAATGAAATTTGATATGTAGATTCCTGAGCACTCATCTCAGATCGCTATTTAAAATGAACGATATCGGACTATAACCACGCCCACTTTTTCGATATCGAAAATTTCGAAAAACCGAAAAAGTGCAATAATTCATTACCAAAGACAGACAAAGCGATGAAATTAAGTAGGTGAGTTGAACCTATGACGCAAATAGAAAATTAGTAAAATTTTGGACAACGGGTTTGGCACCGCCCACTTTTAAAAGAAGGTAATTTAAAAATTTTTCAACCTGTAATTTGGCAGTCATTGAAGATGTCATGATGAAATTTAGCAGAAACGTTACTCCTATTACTATATGTACGCTTAATAAAAATTAGCAAAATCGGAGTAGGACCACGCCCACTTTTAAAAAAAAAATTTTTTTAAGTAAAATTTGAACAAAAAATTTAATATCTGTACAGTATATAAGTAAATTATGTCAACATTCAACTCCAGTAATGATATGGTGCAACAAAATACAAAAATAAAAGAAAATTTCAAAATGGGTGTGGTTCCGCCCTTTTTCATTTAATTTGTCTAGGATACTTTTAACGCCATAAGTCGAACAAAAATTAACCAATCCTTTTGAAATTTGGTAGGGGCATAGATTTTATGACGTTAACTCTTTTCTGTGAAAATGGGAGAAATCGGTTGATGCCACGCCCAGTTTTTATACACAGTCGTCCGTCTGTCATTCCGCATGGCCTTTAACACGATAACTTGAGCAAAAATCGACATATCTTTACTGAACTTAGTTCACGTGCTTACTTGAAATCACTTTATCTTGGTATGAAAAATGAACGAAATCTGACTAAGACCACGCCCACTTTTTCGATATCGAAAATTACGAAAAATGAAAAAAATGCCATAATTCTATACCAAATACGAAAAAAGGGATGAAACATGGTAATTTGATTGGTTTGTTGACGCGAAATATAACATTAGAAAAAACTTTGTAAAGTGGTTGTGACACCTACCATATTAACTAGAAGAATATGAAAAAGTTCTGCAGGGCGAAATAAAAAACCCTTGAAATCTTGCAAATATTTCATATATAAATAAATTAGCGGTATCCAACAGATGATGTTCTGGGTCACCCTGGTCCACATTTTGGTCGATATCTGGAAAACGCCTTCCCATATACAACTAAGGGCTACTCCCTTATAAAATACTCATTAACACTTTTCGTTGATACCCGTATTGTACCAACACATTCTAGAGTCACCCCTGGTCCACCTTTATGGCAATATCTCGAAAAGCCTTCCACCTATAGAACTAAACCCCACGCCCTTTTAAAATACTCATTAACACCTTTCTTTTGATACCCATATCGTACAAACATATTCTAGAGTCACCCCTGGTCCACCTTTATGGCGATATCTCGAAAAGGCGACCACCTATAGAACGAAAGCCCACTCCCTTTTAAAAATACTCATTAACACCTTTTATTTGATACCCATATCGTACAAAAAAGTCTAGAGTCACCCCTGGTCCACCTTTAATGCGATACCTCGAAAAGGCGTCCACCTATAGAACTAAGGCCCACTCCCTTTTAAATACTCATTAACACCTTTCGTTTGATACCCATTATGTACAAACGTATTCTAGAGTCACCCCTGGTCCACCTTTATGGCGATATCTCGAAAAGGCGACCACCTATACAACTACCACCACTCCCTTTTAAAACCCTCATTAATACCTTTAATTTGATACCCATATCGTACAAACACATTCGAGAGTCACCCCTGGTCCACCTTTATGGCGATATTTCGAAACGGCGTCCACCTATAGAACTAAGGCCCACTCCCTTTTAAAATACTCATTAACACCTTTCGTTTGATACCCATATTGTACAAACACATTCTAGAGTCACCCCTGGTCCACCTTTATGGCGATATCTCGAAAAGGCGACCACCTATACAACTACCACCACTTCGTTTTAAAAGCCTTATTAGTACCTTTAATTTTATACCCATATCGTACAAACGAATTCTAGGATCACTCCTGGTCCACCTTTATATATCTCGAAACGGCGTCCACCTATGGAACTGGGGATCACTCCCCTTTAAAATACTCATTAGCTCCTTTTTTTTGATACCCATATTGTACAAACAAATTCTAGGGTCACGCCTGGTCTACCTTTATGGAGATATCTCGAAACGGCGTCCACCTATGGAACTAAGGATTACTCCTTTTAAAATACTCATTAACACCTTTCATTTGATACCCATATTGTACAAACAAATTCTAAAGTCAACCCTGATCCACCTTTATGGCGATATCCCTAAATGGCGTCCACCTATAGAACTATGGCCCACTCCCTCATAAAATACTCTTTAATGCCTTTCATTTGATACACATGTCATACAAACACATTCCAGGGTTTCCCTCGGTTCATTTTCCTACATGGTTATTTTCCATTATGTTGTCACCATAGCTCTCAACTGAGTATGTAATGTTCGATTACACCCGAACTTAACCTTCCTTACTTGTTTATTTCACTGAACCAGGCGTATATTGTATACCAAGGTGTTTACGTATAATTAAGTGCATTTATCTGACATCCAACATTTTCGAAAAATTGTTGGCTATCAAAGTTGTGAAGCGTGCACGTTTTTATGAAAAAAAAAAATATTTTAATATGTGTGCATGTTCCCTCATGCTTGAAACGTAGATACAATAATCAATACTCGCATGTCAGCGATACGCATGTCATTCACGCATTTCACCTGCGTATCTATTGCGGGAATATGATTGACACCAATAAAATAACAATAACATGCCAATATATTACACTTGCAACCGTATTGGCAAAATACTAAAGGAATACAAACGTGTAGAGCAAAATGGCAACTGCAGAAGCACATACGCCAAAACATAATCACTTGGTGGACGCCCCTATGGATAGTGCTAAATATGCCTTGTGTTTTTAACAAACGACGTTAGTTGGTTAGTATCTACATGATACATGAATGTGTGTACATTGCCGTAATATTGGTATGCAGTTCTCCCAAAATCTTCCTGTACAGATTTTGAGAGATAATATTGCTTACTCTTCTTTGCTCTGGCAACTGGAGCCAATTGTTGAGGCTGTTGGCTTCTTATCCGGCAGCGATAAGTTGTTATTTTTTTTTTTAATCGGCTTATAATCGAAAGCAAAGTTATGGTCGAGTTGAGTTATCGGCTTGTTATCTGGACCCGTATTGGTTTATTTTCGGCTAATTTTCAACGGGTTTTATATTAATCTGTCGCATAGCAAACCAATAATTCGACGATAATTAATCTATAACACTGCGGTAACAAACTGGTATTATATCGATAACAAATCGACGGCTTTTCATTAAAAATTTGATGTGTCGATAAAACACCGATAATAAATCGACTATTTTTCGATAACAGCTCTATAACTTTTTAAGAACTGTTCGCTAAATTTTCATTATTATTCGATATCTTTTCGATATGGACTCGATAATTTTTCGATAATACAACGTTATCTTTCGTATCTCACATCGATAGCAAGTTGGTAACACTTTGATAACATATCTATAATTAATAGGCAATTCTTCGATAACGAATTGACGAATTTTCGATAACAAACCGAAAACTCGTTCATAATGCATCGATTACCTTTCTTATCTATGGCAAGTTTATAAAAATTCGATAGCAATTTGTTAACTTGGCTGTACCTCGTCGATAACACACCGACAACAAACCACTAACTCGTCCATAAGGATCGTATAACACGCCCATATATCTACGGTAACATACCTGTAACTCATTTGTAATGCTTCAATAACAAAATGCTAGCACGACGTCCGGTTTAGGTTTCGGTTTCGGTTTAAGCTTTGATTTTGTCTTTTTATCTTTCCCTTCTTCTCCTTTAATTTTTAAGTTTCGATGCAGATTATCTTGCAAAACAAACGGTAAGAGATACCAACCGAAAGACTCGTCTCATCCAATGTGGTTATCGCACTTGTCAGCATGAATGCGATAAAAGCTTCACAAAGGTTGGGTTCTTAAGAGTCCATTTAATTTAAAATAAAACTCACTGCTAGCATGTTTATGGTTTCAACCCTGCTGCAAATATGCAATGCTCTGATAACTTCTCCATTGGCAGCCAGTAATTGTGTTGTCCTCTGTAACTTTCAGTACCATTTTCCCATCAACCTCGATCCGCTGCGTGGATAGCCTTCATTTTCATCAAGTTTTAGACTTTCATTTAAAGAAGCCTAACTTGGATTAGATTGGCTCATAAAATTTTTTTCATACTGATTCCAAAGCCAAGTGTAGTGTCCAACACGGTTACAAATTTGGGTGTGTATTTTCCAGAATGCATCTGTGATGCAATTTTTCAAACCCATTTTCTCTAAGTAGAAAGTGTTCAACCTCGCTATAGTTCATAAGGCATCTCAATGTCTCCATTGCTGGGTCCTTGAGCACAGCAATATTAAAGGGAATTAATTTGTAGATGAGATGGCCAAGAAAGGTTCCGAAATGAACATAGGCGAAGCGAACGGCTCCCAACGACCACCGCATGGTTATTTCTCGAGGAAAAGCGAGGAATATGAGATTAGTACAAAGGACTTGATGTCGACTAACCGATATTACTTCGAGGTCTCAATGTCCTTATTTCCACATTTTAATACGAAAAGAACGAGTTTCCTTCTCAAGGTAAAAAAATGAGAGCACTGAGAGCATTTTTTGGGTCCCATAACAGGTCACTGCACTACTGCATCAATGCTCCAACTTGGCTCCGTATGAAGCAGCTGCCAGACTGAGGAGTAGAGGAATACACTTCTATTGTCCTCTCATTGACTTGCGTCTTTCGAGGTTATTGCTTTCCAGAAAGTAACCTTGTTAATGCAGTCCATCTCTCCCACAACGTTAGACCCACTTGTCTTTTGTAAGCGGATGGCCAGCCTGGCGTTACGTTCTTCTTCTTAAAATCAGGAGTTTTATCTACAGCCGTACGTTGCTTCGTAACTCTGCCCCTCGAATCTTCTTTCTTCACGTATTGGTTCCACTATCGGCGGTTTCTCGCAACAAACCATTTGAACTGCCATCGGCGTATCGCATCATGTGTTCACTCCATATAAAAATGGGAAAAAACAGCGTCCACCAGAGCAGCACCTCTTACTGTGGTAACGCCTTCAATATATCATGGTAGACGCACGGTCCACATAACATCCTGGATTAGAGGAGTTTTTATTTCTTGGTCACCGACATCACGCCCCGCTCACTTTAGGTGGAACAGAGTAGATACAAGCCCTTAAACCGCTCAGCCAAATAGTTGGGCGCTATGGGGCGCTTACTGAGGAATCATTACATTAAATTAATAAAAATAAATACTTGACGCGGTATACCTCCAAGAAGGTTCAAGCCGAGCGTTTCTTTCAATTTGCGTCGTTCTTATTTTTAAATTCTGTCACAATTTGGCAGCTGCATTTCCAAGTGGACATCGAACATTGACTGCGAGCAGCAGCTGCAAGTAGATGAATTATCACTCCGAAGATTTTAATCGCAAAAATACTGTCGTAGTGTTTCCTCAAGCTTTGGCGAGACGCTTCGGCTCATAAAAATACGTATAAGCATGATCGTAATACGGCTTTGACATCGACAAGCAAATATTATGTTACGAGTTTCATATTTTCTTATCATGTGGTCTATACACTACTAGGCATATCTCAAATACATGTTCGATAGTGAGCTTAACTGGTTTATTGTTTTAAGAAGAACTGGTAGGTTCCAATAAGCTCTGTAATTTTTTATCGCATCTGAACTATGATTTTGGCATAGATTGGCAGTAATTACTGCCCTGCACTTCAATGTTGTGGAACCTCCGTATTGCAATCATCAAATTGTCTGAGCTTAGTTTCCGTTCCATTTCTATTAATATTTATGCATGAAGAGTTATATTCAAACTAAATTTATGATAATTCCCGAATAAATTTTTGTATTGCGCACATGTACAAACAAACATAATTGCATTATTGAGCGACGCTACTTTTATATGTAGATACGACCGACGGCTTAGCTCAATAAATAAGTAAGTATGCTTGTAAACGAATCACTTTGTTCCCTCTCATCATTAATTTCAGCGATAAACTCGGAAATTACTACAAAATGCGGAAATTGGATTGTGTGAAATATATTTCACAGCGGACACATGCAGTTTACGTTGATAGATAAATCAGCGTGAGCTTTTTGTTTGAGTAATCATAAGTTCATAAAGCAATCAGTGTATGACACTGCCATTTGCGCCGTTGGTAATAATTTAAGTGAATCAGTGAGCTACGTGTTAACATATGCGGATTATGAAATATTTTCAAATTTGAATGATTTGGGAAATGCAATAAGCCTCTATGACGTTGACGAGGAAACCAAAACCTATTTCCGTAATATATCATAGAAAATGTTGCTCATACGCCTAGGAGGCTGAGATAATTTTTTTTACGGATAACCCTGAACTTAATATCAACTTGTTCTTTTAATCTACAATTGTATAGTGGAGTTAATATGAGAGCAATCAGACACTAGGAAAAAGATTCAGATCAAGAGGGGAACATATAAACCAATTCAGTTTCAAGCCAACTTGCTTCATGGAAGATTGGTCCAAAACCTTTTAATATAGTAAAAGCTTTCATGACACGCCGACAGTTTCGAGTGTGCATAAATAATGTTCTTTCAGATATACATCACATGAATAATGGTATACCTCAAGGATCTCCCTTATCAGTAATACTTTTTATCATCGCTTTCTACAAAATAACCGATATTTGTCTTAATATCAAAAGCATAAAACTCACACTATATGTCGATGATGCCGTTGTTTATACCAATTTGAAAGATCCACAAAAGGTCAACGAAACATTCCATAAAGCACTGTCAGGATTTAAAAAGTGGAATTTAAAATCAAGAACCTCAATCTCTTTACCGAAATGTAAACCTCTACATATATATAAAAAGTTTAAATGTAATAAAATTATGTAAAATAACATAAAAATCGTAGGTGTATGGTTCGGCAATAATTTTAACTTTAAGCACCACTGTACTAATCTTAGAAAAAAACTCTCAAAGAGACTAAACATTATTAAATATATATCTAGTAAAAGGCCATTTATACACTCCAATACTCTCGTCAACATCACACAAGCCTTAATACTCTCCAAGATCGACTATTGTTTATCGATTTTTGGTTGGTGCGCTAACTCAAATATCAAGCAAGCGGAACCCATATATCACGCCGCAATATGCCGAAGTATTTACGCCGAAGTATTAACGCCTTCCATACATCACCCATAAAAGCTATCTTGGGCGAGACGGGTTTACCGTCACTGAGGCAAAGAATATATGAAACAACGATTCAACTCATCCCAAAACTTATATATTCTCCTAACTTTGGGCTTCACAAGACCTTGATTACCGCCTCTAAACACAATAGAAATTTACGGCTCAAGTGCACACTTCGACGCTGCGGCAGGTACTAGCAGCTTTATAATAACATTATACCATCGAATTGCGATAAAATCAATACGCAAACAGAGGGGAGGATAAGCGGGTTCGCTATAGGTACATCTCTCCATACTATGAAAAAATCTAATACCAGTGACACAGAATTTCGGAAACTTTTTTTGGAACTAGTCAATAATTACAAACAAAGGAATTTTACAACTATTTATACAGACGGTTCCAAAGCAACAAACACTGCCTTCGCAGCTACCTCTTCGAATTGAACTATTATAACAGAAGGTGTTCTTTCATACCACTCGTCCGTATTTACGGCTGAAGCTTTGTCAATCTGCAAACCTTTGGAGCAAGCCATCAATCAAAGAGGAAAATTCATTATTTTCTCTGACAGCCTATCTTGCTTGAACGCAGTAAAAACATACGAAACAACACAGCTATCATTCGAAGAAGTAGAGTAATATGCCGCTGTTTTCTCGTTAGTTATGGCAGATGTAAGAAGCTAAGAATCGGATAAATAGCACTATTAGGGTACTATCCCGACCGTGTTATGAACTAATCGATATGAGCATGTTGAACCTTCTAAGATATCCAATCTCCTACTTTCTTGAGGCACTTGGTGTCGCCATAGCTTCGCCCCTCCAAATGATGAGGAATCGTTACGTGCAGATAAGTTTGAAAATTTGGTTAGAGAAGCCATAGATTGCGCCTGTAAACACCTTGAAATGGTTGCGCTTCTTGACTCCTTAGATTAATACGTTCTGTGCTCGCACCTTGCGCTCACCAGGCTTAGACTTCAGCTATTAGGAATGGCAAAGTTATTAGAAGCAATAAGTTAAAAAGGGCATAGAAATTTTCTAATGATTGCCCAAAGCCATAAGTTGTTTAATGTGTCAAGTCGTGGCTTTCCAAACTGTATCCAAGCAAAATATACGCACTAAATCTATGTAATCCCAAAGGGCCACCAGAACTCGGCGCACCACGATTTGTCTTTATCGTTTAACTTAAATTTAAATTTAAAGCCACAACTGGTTTTCTCATATGCTTGCGACCATCAGTCGCTGCAACATACTTTCGCGGAATAAGGATTGACTGAAAATCATATAATACTTTTTAGAAACTAAAGAGCTCTTCTACTTGTTCTGTGTGATGTTGATTTCGTCATATTTCGAGATTTCCGAACATATATCAGTTTCAGGCAGTTGTCTTAGATAGCAGCCAGCCAGTTGCAAGTAGACATTAGCTTGGTGAGGAAACGAAGTAAAAAAACATATCATTTCAATATGAGATTAGGGGTACTACAGGAAATACAGGCCTTTTCCCTAACAGCAGTAATTAATGTTAGCTCGTCAACCTAGTTAAAAATATATGGGGAAATCCGCCAAAGTTTGGTTTTTTTTGGAGAAAAAACAATTTTTTTTGAAACATGGTAACACGCAAATATCTTTTTGTTAGGAACATTGAGGGGTAAAGTGGAGCTATAGTACATCGCCCTTACTCGTCTGACATAATGCCTCAAAAATATATAGTCAAAAGATCGAGCAAAAAATATATAAATTGTGGTCGCAATGTTAAATATACATTTATTTCAACACTTCTGTTCCGATTATATCGAAATTTTAACCAAATTTTTTTTGTTGTTAGCTATGTAAAAATATTTTGATACACGAGACCTGGTTTTGTAGATATCGGTAAAAATATAAAACCGAATAGCCACCAAATATTTTTTACTGCAAAGTTTGCAACACATTTATTCTAACACCTTTCTACCGATTCTTTTGAAACTTTAAAAACATATAGATATGTGAACGAAGTATGTTTAGGTAAAAAAGGTTTAATACCCGAGATCCGGTTTTGGAGATATTGGTAAAAATATAAACCCGGAAAACCTAAATTTTTTTACTTATTTAAACACTTAAGCGATTGTGTTGATTTTTGTTCAGGATGTACATATCTATGTGAGGTATATTTAGGTAAAATTTTGTTGATACCCGAAACCCGGTTTTAGAGATATCGGCGAAAATATTAAACAGAGTAACCGTCAAATATTTCATACCCGTTTGTTTGTACCATCAATTGCCTCATCTTGGAATATTCACGCAAGGAAAGTTATTGACGTTTTTACACGGGGCAAATGTACGAAATTTTCGCCAAAAATTGACAATCGTCAAAAGGTGTAGAGAAAAATTTTTCTTTTTTAATTTTTGTGCCAAATTTGTCTTTCTTCTCATTTACTTTTAAATAAAACCTGGTTAAAAAAAAAAAAAATTAATTTTCTACACTTTTTGAGGATTGCCAATTTGTGTCGGAAATTTCGTATATTTGCCCCATGTACAAACATCAAAAACTTTCCTTGCGTGAATATTCCAAGATGAGGCAATTGATGGTATAATACTGTGGTGTAGAGGAAATTTTAACAAATGGGTATGAAGTAATAAAAGTAAAATTGTAGCTGTGCCCACAAAAAACATACTCCCGAAAAAAGTTTACAATTTTTGTTGTCGAACCCGCGAAAAAAAATTACGCAACCAAGCGCTTCCACTTTTCTGCCTCTACCTTCAAAACTGAAAGGGCCACATCGAATTTGAATCCCCAGGTATTTTTAGTCCCTGATAGGCTATTATCGTGCATAATTCAAATTTCAATACTCAGTTGCCTCAAAAACTATAAGCAAAAAACTGTCAATATTGAAAATGACAAACAAAGTATCGCTAATTTGATTGATGATAGTTTTGAGTATTGGAGGGGCACATAAATTTTGATCAAACTTTTAGAATCGTCGTCTCAAAAAAAAACACTCAGTTCAAACTCCATAGCGTTTCAGCGATGCCACAAAATTTTATCGAAAAAATTCAAAAACAAAAAAAAAAATAAAATCAAAGGTATCGCTTGAAAAGGTGTAAAAATCGATGTTTTTTACGTTTCGAAGTTCTGCAAAAACTTACTGTCAATTATCAGATCGGATAGTCAAAAGGTCAGACTTAATGTCCATGTACTTTTTTCTGGCCTTAAGTTTTTTGCCCGTGTGTAAAACCCGAATATCCAAAAAAGTAATAGTTTTTGGGATTTGCCCATATAAACCTTCACCTACCGGCAAACAAAAAAAATCAATCAATACATAACCTGCGCTCGGTTCGACTAAAGTTTATGACAGATAACGCTATGAAGTACCAAGATTGGATTTAATACGAACAGTTTTTTTTTTGTTTTAGTTTGCATCCTTCAAAAATATTTCTTAAGTGTTGCCTTGTGAGTACAAATACACTTGTTAACACAAAATACCTTCGCTAGTATACTGGAACTAAATGGCCGAGAATGCTAATCAAGGTCAGAAAAAAGTGTATATTGCATTATGCATATGTAAAGAAGCCATTGCCAAACAATATATATAAAAATAATTTTTTCGGTAATTATTCAAACCATACAGATATAGGGATGGTCGTATACAGCATTGAGCAAGACGTCGAACTTTAATTTGAAAGAGAAAAACTAAGCCAAAAAAAGCTCCTCCGATCATTCTTAATATCCTTCCCTTGGACCTAGAAGGATACCGATCAGCAGCAGCGTCAGCTCTGCGGTTAAGAGAGTGGTCTTGTTGGGCTGGCAGAGCACGACATTCAGTTGTGTTAAACAGCAATAGCTTTTTCTTTGACACGCAGACCGCTGGCAACTGTTTCGGACAGCAACTTCATGGAAAACATTCCCATCAGACATCGAAGGTTCTATGTTAACGCTGGGTTGGAGGAAGGTTCTAATAAAAGCCGAACTCAAACTCTCTTACCTTCTACCTTGTCATTGTACTGTGTTCAACGCTAAAGTGTCTGCTATTATGGAAGCCGTAGTTTGAAAAGGAAAACATATTATTGAAAAGGAAATCTTTTAGTTTTTATCGATAGACAAGCGGCACTCAAATCCCTTGGCTCTTATTCATTCAATTCTGAACTAACACCAAAGTGAAGCAGATTTCTTCAAGAGATATTCAAACATGACCATGTTTACCGCACATGCGTCCCAGGACACTGAAAACCAATATTGTAGATGAACTTACTATGCAGGGTTCGATAAAGCAGATTTTTCTCAATTGCCCTTGCCACATGCAAGCAAATGCTAAAAGAGTTTATCAGCTGCCATTCGAAAGATGGCTATAAACTCCAGGGTTTCGGACATTCAAGCCAATTTGGCCAAAATGGGCTCTGACCAGTTATGTGTATACCCTAAGTAGGGAAAAACTTTCCACACTAGTAGGAAAACTAAACTGGGAAATGGCTTTTTTAGTAGGAATGTCAAAAGGCTAGAAGTGCCCTACTATGTATGCTGTGAGAATTTTAAATACGACGAAGAGGACGAAACGGTATCGTTCTCGAGATGTTCAGGCTAGTAACTTAATGGTACTTGCAACCGGAACTTACCATATTTATACATAAATAAAATTGATAATACCCCCAAAACCTTCGAGGGGTATCTTTATCGCTACAACAACAACAATGAAACGGTGTCAATTATCCGTCGTTAATTGGTGTTATATAGCGCTATCTGGAATCCGATTTTCAGAATAATCTACGCTAGGTCGAGGTGTATGACATCAGGAGCATGGTGCTATTCTTGTCGATGTTGAAACCTAAAATATTACCTTAAATATAGGAAATATTCTAAGAAAATCTACTTTAAACTGTGTCCCAAATGATGCAGAATTCCTAAGCTCTAACTTTCTACTTTCTAGCAAGAAAATTACTCATAGTCATAATCGACGAGACTCAAATTTAAGCCAAAAGAGACTGTACTACCTAACCTAGCTTTGCCTATTAAAGTTTTCTGTTTGTAGTCAGCCGGCTGTAGCTGTCAGCTACATTATATACACACACAACCTCACAGATCTTCTGCAGCAGAAAACTTTTAGTACGACAGCCACAGCATAAAGACACATTCCGTGCCGCAGCGAATTAAAATGGTCTTGCAAAAAATGGAATTCTCGCAAAAAGCAGCAGTAAATGAAGAAAGGAAAATGTTGTCGCTGCATTGGCATCTTCACTGGCTGACAGGTTTGCGGGACTTGTTTTTGTCATGTACATTCTCTCCATAATAACTACAAGAACAATGTGTAAAAGAAAATATGCAATCGTGGGAAAAACCGCAGACAAACTCCAGTAAAAGAAGCAAATACACATCTCTTCCTTTTACTGTTCAGCTGAATTTTTTGCAATGCATTGCAAAGTAAAAGTGATTTTCAAAGTTGTAAAAGTATTTGGGTGCATTTGTGTGTGTGTCCATATATAAACCGTTACACACGGTTTTTCAACTTTGCAATAACAAATTCAATTCATTTTCATTTCTGATTAAATTTGCAACTGAAGAAATAATTTGGTTTGAAAAACTGAAATGAGGAAGTAAGTGTGTCCCATATCCAGCCCGCTATAAGAGATCAGTAGCAGCCAAGTGATACGCGTCAGTAATTTTTTGTTGGGATACTATAAACAATTTGAATATAAAAACAAATGCGATTAAGAAACTGAATATACACAAAAAAGAAGAAGAATGGTGGGTTCCACCAGAAAGTGAACATTGACGCGTAGAACGGTTAGGTTCGGTTGAAGCGGCTGATCTGCGAGGACCATAGAATAAATGCGTCCATAATGTTTTCAGAAGTTTGGTCAAGGATCAACCTGAAAAACTCTACCAAAAACCACGACCTATGTTATAAATAGCTCCGTCCTCTTGCCAAATACTAGAAGCTTTGTGGGACATTTGCCACTTGCTGCTTCTAGATCTGAAACTGTATGACCCCTAATAGCTGTAATCCTAGCCTGGCAAGCGTAGCACATAAGCACGAAATGTGCTTGATAGTTTTCTCTCCCAACCCGCTCTTAGAATATCTGCTATCGCAGACAAAACCCAATTTTAAGGCAAGTGGCGGTAGAAAGCAGTGGCCAGCCAGGATGCCCATCAAAAGTCTACAGTCCTCTCTTTTTAATGATACGAGTAAATTTGTTAGTCTCAGGCTGTAATATGCACACACAATCTTCGACACTCTTGCCTTCTCTTAAAGTCGCCCAATCTAATTATGACGTCTACGGAGCAGATTTCGAGGGATGTTCCATTGTTAGTGAGCTCATCTACTTTTCATTCTCATATATCCACATGTGCCACAGGGTCAATATAGATGTAGGCTTCTCCCTATGCCGATTCTTCTACATAGTATAGTGTATAAATATATTTCTTAATTGCTGCTTGAATGTCAGTAAAAAAAGTCTACACGGCTGCAGTTTAAGCTATTCACTTCCAGTGTTTCTACTGCTTTTTGGTTACGGCTACTACTTTCGCCTGAAAAACGCTACAGTGATATGATGGCTCTCGGGATCTGACTATTTCCGGATCAGCATAAACCCTACTCCTTCCACTACTTTAGAATCGTCGGTTCAATCAGTCACCTCTATTTTGGATCCAAAAGCAATTTCGAAGCGCATGCATGGAATCTGGTTGTCTGTTTGCCATTGATGTGGACATAATATTTCTTATCAAACTAGAGAGAGTGTGGATGAGAATAATACCTATTAGAAAATCCGGCCGATGGCGGCGATGGTTTCAAGATCGGCGAAGATTCCTGCAGGAATGGTTATGGCGACAAATTAACTGATATACAGCTTGTGATTAAGTTATGGAGATAACACTTCCCCCATTGCTAGCTAGCGATTGGGAAGACGAACCCTATACCCTAATCGCCGATGATGGAAAACACATTTCGACACCAGACTATGGCGAAGTAAGAATGGCGATATCCCGGCTAAAAAATCACAAGGAACCACTCGGGTAAGTGTATAGCTCCAGATTGGATTATAAGGGAGGATTACTCCGAGCCCGGGGTTTCTTAGGGGGCCCACGATTTAGAGGTACTAAGACATTTTTTTTAATTCAAGAGAGCCTTTAGTTGTTCCTGGTGCAATTTTTAAGCCGAATTTCAAAAGCAACGTATATCTGCATTTCGTTTTAATATTATAGTGAAGTGTGAAAAATAAAAATCTATATGTATAAAAAGAAAGGCTAAAAGGTGTGTTAGTTGGTCGCCGGTGTTTGAAGAAATGCGTCAGTCGATTTTGTTCCAACTTTCACATAAGTTGCGTATACCTCACGTAGTGGTTATTACATAAGTTTGGTTGCGATCAATGTACAGGATCTCGAGATATAGGCCGAAACGTGGACCCGGATACCCCTAGAATTTGTAGGTAATATGGATATCAAATGAAAGCTGTTGCTGAGAGCTTTAAGGTAATTTTCAATTTGATATTTGATTTAGTCGCATGCGAAGCCGAAATAAAGACATGAATTAATAATACCCACATACATATTTACATACCTCCTATTCGATTTGCCTGAAATTTGGTATATAAAGTTGCCTATATTAGTACTTACGATTCTTTTTTCCGGGATGTAGACCATAGACAGACTGGGACTGAGACTCGGAGTGGGACTGGGACTGGGACTGGAACAAAATACATACCGCCCTCTGGGACAGGCAATAAGGAATGAGGAAGAATGAGAAGAACTTTAAAGAAGAGAAAAGAGCGAAGGAGACTGAGAAAGTTATTGAATGAGAAGAAGATGGAGATAGATGAAGCTAAAAAGACGGAGGGTGGAGTGGACGAAAGGATTAGGAAAAAGTGAAGAGGGGGCAGGGCAGAGCTAGATGGAAAAAGCTTATTAAAATGTATGCAAATAGGCCAAATTTAAGGCAGAGCAACGTCTGCCCGGTCAGCTAGTATGTATATATGTAATGCACTTAGTTCATAAGTATTAGTGTAAGTAGGTATTTTAGCATATAGAAATTTGTATAAAAGAAACAATTGTTTGATAAAGAAGGCAATTCAATTTTGAACTTAATCTTGACAACATACCATTTAGACGTTATTACTATATGGCGATCCTTCCATACCTGCTTGATAATAAGCAGTCTGCTTAACATCTTTAGCAGAGGGCCATCGTTATTACTATAATACCTGAAAATCTTCTATTGGCCAGATATTCACGATGCTCCAAATCCTAAAATAGGATAACGATCATCATCTTCTTGTCGACTTCAAAGCACCAAAATTAGGTAGGCTCTGCCAAATGCCGTTGAGTTACTCCTTCTGGTCTGTTAGTATTGGGGAGGACATCTCAGAGCCATTTGAATAAAACGAGGCTTCAGCAAAGGCAAATCCATTTCGTGCGATTTCTATATCAATGCTAGATAAGATGACTCTAGCAGCAGATTTAAAGGCATAATGGTACAATCGCATATTTTAGCCTGCAAGATTAACAAATTTTTATTATAGGCGTTCACAAACGCGCCTTGAGTTCTGCTTTCTCTGAATTATATAAACAAGCAAAAAAAGAGTCTTGCGGTAAATGGGGACAAGACGAAGTGTTTGCTTTCATTCGAAAAAAAAAATCGGCCCTTTCGCACCTTGGCAGCCATGTCAGTGTTGACGGATATAAATTCGAGACAGCGAAGGATTTCATCTACTTGGGAACCTGCATCTACATTTTTTTTAGCTTAAAACGTAGAATAGCTTATGTCCACATGTGCTGCTTTGGACTGGGTAGACAATTGAAAAAGAAAGTCTCCTCTCGAAAAACAAAAATCACGCTCATCACGCATGTCCTAATGTATGGCTCGGAATCATGGACGGCATTGATATAAGATCGCTGTATAGGTAATTGTATGCAGATAGACAAAGACGATTCTGCTTAGAAAGCATTTCAGTGGACACCGCATTTTGAAAGCAGAGAAAGTGGAGACCTCCACTAAGGTAGGGAAGCAGGTGGAAGAAGGCCTGACCTCCCTTGAAGCCGACAGTTGGCGTTGGTTAACGCGAGACAGGGATAGCTGGCGTAATTTGTTACGAAATAACCAAAAGCGGGTCTTCAGTTAAGCACCAAATAATTATGAATGATGATACGTTTGCTGTGTGGCTTTTTATATCTCTGGACTTATTCACGCAGGAAAATAAAAGGGAGTTTGGGTTGGGTTGAACTGGCCGCTCAACCAAAACTTTATATATACTGAAATTGTTCACAAGCTTAATGCGTCCACAGTGTTACCAGAATTTGTTTGACGACCAAACGGAAGAACCCAAATCAGGTGCCAGAGCTTATGTTTTGAAAAATAAAAGAAGCTTTCTGCGACCTAGCTTAATTGCTACCTCAAGATCTGGCAACTGACCTGGCGAACGCAGAACGCAAACCAAAATTTATCAGCCCCGCGCTTTCATCCACGCCTTTTCTGCTTGATGGTTCATATGCAACGTTTACCAACGATTTAGCGAGTGCTTTCATTTCCTTATATTCCTTTATGACCGGAAACCCAGTATAGATGTACGATCCGGCTTGACCGAAGTCTTTCCAATGCTTATTTGCATGTCGGTATACTTCTTGATGAAGTACTGTGTGAAATTTATTCAGAGTACACTTCTTGATGAAGCATTGTGTGAGATTATTGCCTTATTCACCCTCTGACTATTAATATATTTATATTGACGCGACTACAGCTTCCTCCATAGTTTCTGCTGCATTCATAGCAATAATATCCGCCTGAATGACTCTGCAGCAACCTGGCAGCCTTATTTCTGGATCGACACAGTAAACAGCACACCGAAGCCCTTCCGCAAATTTCGGAACATCGGTTTACACGATAGACATAACCATTTCTGCAACCTGGCGGAAACAATGGTAAGAGGGGGGAAGGGAAGGGAGAAGGTTGGTAATATGGGAAGAGAGACAGAAGTTGATAGAAATAAAGAAAGAAAGATCGGAAAGAGACATAGTGAGACATGGAGAGCAAATGAGAGTTATTAATATAAAGGAAAGAAACAGGAGACGATGTGGGAGAAACGGAGTTTGAATGTTATAGAGAGTAAAAGGGAGAAAGAATAGTATTAAAGTATAAACTAATTAAAACATATTTTGCAAATAGAAATAATCTTACCAAGTATAACCCACGCCCATAACACACATCTACAGCCACTGAAGTGTTAAGCGATTACAACAACAACCAGTTTTTATTTTGCAGCATATAATGATACAAAAAGTAAGGTATTAAACAAAGAAATTACCGAAAGGCGATACTTAAAGGACCAGCTAATTGTTATCATAATTGAGCGATGAATTTAAGGGAAGAAAATTATTTTTCACACTTCATTACATTTTGTTAGTTTTTAAAATACATCGTACAAACACAAATATTTTTCTTGATTGCGTCTGCTTTTTCCTTGTATTGTTTTTTATTTGCTGTCGATTATTAATTAACTTAAATACTTTGTGACTGATGGCGCATAAAAACGACTTCGGCAAAGCCTTTGTTGTGCATGCAGTTGTAAACGACAAAGCTTACACAGAAATAGAAAGTAATATCCCTGCAGTCAAAAGCTACAATAGTCAGCAAATATTCTAGTTCATTGAGTGGAATTTCATGGAGTTATTCATACTTGCTAGTATTTCATTTGGGCACATAAACATAAAGACGCGCACATACCACCTCACCGTTGCTTTTGCATATTGAATAAGCCATTAAAAAGGCAAAGCCTTTTAAATCGATAGACCTAGGCGGAATAGCGATGCCGATTCTAAAACACTTAGGTCATAAGGGCACCAGGTAACTTAGGCATGTTATGTGCTTCTCACTTAAGCCCGGAAACTCAGCTAACGATGGTGAGTCATATCTACCTATGTCATTCATTTAAAGACAAATATTCGTTACCCAGCTAACAGCATATATTCCGTTAAATGCATATCACTACCACCGCGTCAAACGCCATTAACACTCAGATATATTGCGGACTGAACCAACCAAAACTCCACCATGGGACGATGTTCGTGGCACTTTACCTGCCAAAAGCTTTTGGCACAGTCAACCACTGTGTACTAATCCAAAAGGAATAAGAAAAATTCTCCGGAAGCACTACGATGAGATACGTCACCGTCTATTCAGCAGGTTGAACCAGATTTTCATAAGGCGGTACTAATCCTAATCCACACTAAGTCGGGAAGTAGCATCGCGAGGTCGCGCCCAGAGAAAGCTTTTATCAATATACTCTTGTCTAAACTAGCTAGTAAGTCAATTGGTTAGTATTGATGTATATGATAACTAGTATGCCATCTGATAAAATTCTGGTGAGAGGCTGACTATTAATTTAACTAATACAAGTTGGTATGACCCTGATGCCTACACTGACTAATTTGTCAACTGGATGATGCTGAGGCAAAGACTGGCAATTGATATTTCGCAGGACATCGCCGTGTTAAAAATACCAGATGATAATATGAAAAACGACGGAACTCTAACTAGTTGTGATTTTTCGCAAACTAGTATTATTCCAGTATACAACTATGTGGTTTGACTGCAGGGATAAAAGCAAAGCTGTCGAGAAGAAAATTATTCTATTAATTGTGTTTTATGGGTTTTTGAATTTTCTTTTGACAGCGGAAGGATCGTTAGAAAAACAAACGGGTTTCTTTAGCCATTTAGGCCTACATTAAGTTGTAAATTATTAAGGGTAAACACAAGTTCTTTCTTACTTTTTTAACTGCGCTGAGTACGCGAGAATTAAATCTTTCCTTGGGTTAATTTTCAATCAGTAGAGAAAGAAAGGTTTGGAAAGAAAAGGAAAGGAAAGGGAAGGAAAGGAAAGTAAATGAAAGGAAACGAAAGGAAAGGAAAGGAAAGGAAAGGAAAGGAAAGGAAAGGGAAGGAAAGGAAACGAAAGGAAACGAAAGGAAAGGAAAGGGAAGGAAAGGAAAGGGAAGGAAAGGAAAGGTAAGGAAAGGAAAGGAAAGGAAAGGAAAGGAAAGGAAAGGAAAGGAAAGGAGAGGAATGGAAAGGAAAGGAAGGGAAAGGAAAGGAAAGGAAAGGAAATGAGAGGAAAGGAATTCAAATGGAAGGGATGGAAAGGAAAGGATATGAAAGGAAACTAAATGGAAATAAAGGAAATGAGAGGGAAGAAAAATATAGAAAAGAAAAGAAAAGAAAAGAAAGGAAAAGAGAAGAGAAGGAAAGGAAGGGAAATTATGGGAAAGGAAAGGTAAAGAAAGGAAAGGAAAGGAAAGGAAAGGAAATGATGGGAAAGGAAAGGAAAGGAAGGGAAAGGAAAGGAAAGGAAAGGAAAGGAAAGGAAAGGAAAGGAAAGGAAAGGAAAGGAAAGGAAAGGAAAAAAAATAAAGGAAGGGAAAGGAAACTAAAATAAACTAAATTACAGGTAACGAAGGGAAAGGAAAGCTAACGAAAGGAAACGAAACCTAGCGAATGGGAAGGACGCGAAAGGAAAGGATAACTATCATTATAGGTAATTTATCGGATTTTTATCGACAGTTTATGGGTGTGTTAAGCATCTGCTTGGGTTATCGATTTTTTATTCATATTTTATCGGTTTTATTTCGCAAGGTTTCGACGAGTTGTAATTTGTTATGAAAGAGTCCTAATATTGCTATCGATAGCAAACCGTATCGATATATTATCTGTATATCATCGAAAAACAATTATTTTTTATCGCTCAATTTTTGGCTGTTATCGACATGCAAACCATATCGATATATTATCGGTATATCATGGAAAAATTTTTTTTTTATGTCGATAAAGTTTCATTCTGTTATCGAAAACTATTAATTTCTTATCGAAAAGCTACCGAAATTTGTATACAATAAATCGATAATTCTTTAATAGCAAGCTAATAATTTTCCAACAACAGGTCGATAACCTTCCGACAGTAAACCGATAACACATCGATAATTCATTAATAACATCGAAAAATCTCTCCGTTTACAGCTTGTTTCGATGATAACAAGTCGATAATGCCTCGAAAACAAACCACGAACATGCCGATTGCAATACGATAATAATCATCATAATCTTCCTCAACTCCTGTTGGAGCATAGGGCCTCGACCACCGACTTAAATCTTATTCTGTTAGGTGCAGTTCTTGTGATGTCCTTCCAAGTGTATCCTTCGTCTTCGAGTTCTTTATCCACAGTTCTGCGCCAAGTTTTCGCAGGTGCACCAGGTCGTCGGCTTCCTTGTGGATTCCATCGCAATGCTTGTCTGGCTATATTTACTGGAGGTCTTCTGAGAGTGTGACCAATCCACGACCATTTACGCTTGGTTATTTCTGTGGCAGCCTTAGGTTGATTTGTTCTAGACCATAAGTCGTCATTTGAAATTCTTTCGGGCCATCGAATTTTCATTGAAATTCTTTCCGGCCATCGAATTTTCAGGATTCGGCGCAGACATTAATTAATAAAAACTTGTAGACGTTTCTAAATTAAAGTTGAGCTTTTCCACGTCTCGCAAGGATAAAACAGTACTGATTTAACATTCGGATTAAACAGTCGAAGCTTCGTTTTTAAAGATATTTGCTGGACCTCCACACGTTTGCCAGTTGTCCAAAAGTCATTCTTGCTTTGTTTATGCGAGACTGAACGTCCTCATCTGCACCGCTCTTATTTGAGACAATACTACCAAGATAAACAAAGGACTCTACACCTTTGATTTCATTTTCGTCAGCCGTATGCATCAATGGCCTTGATGAAATATTATAGCCGCATCTTATGACTTTGGTTTTCGCTGTATTGATGCTTAGTCCGGCCTCATTTGCATGTGTGTTGGCAGCTTCTAAATTATGTTGAAGGTCAATTCTTCGGTGACTTAGCAGACAGACATCTTCTGCATATTCTAAATCCCCTAGCTGAGTGAAAGGCATCCACTGTATACCGTGTCCACCATTTTCTGCGTTCCTCATAATCTCGTCTAATGCCAAGATAAACAAGAGCGGCGAGAGTATGCATCCCTGTCGCACCCCGGTTTTAATTTCGAATGGTTCTGAGAGGCACCAATCGTGACTGACCCGGCACTTAAATTCGGCATACATTGCCTTTATAAAGTTAATTATTTTATTGGGCATCCCTCGTTTTCGTAGTATTTCCCAAATATATTTTCTGTCGGGACTATCAAAAGCCTTTTTAAAGCCGATAAAAAGTAAATAAGCTGATGTTCTGTATTCACAGCATTGTTCAACAATGATTCGGACGGTATTTATTAGATCAACATAGGATCGGTTTTGTCTAAAGCCAAACTGATTTTCTCTTAGAGTTCCGTGCACCGCCTCCTGAATTCGGGACAGTAAAATCGTGCAGAACACTTTGCTAGGAATCGAGAGTAAGGTGATACCTCTGTAGTTGTTACCATCAGAGGTATCTCCCTTTTTGCGACTTTTACAAGTATGCCTTCATTCCACTGACGAGGGTAGAATTCTTCTTTCCATACCTGACGGAAGATTGGAAGTAAGGTTTCAGCTGCGGTATCTGGATCTGCTATGATGTATTCAGCATATATGTCATCAGTTCCTGGGGCCTTGCCCTTTTTTAAGGACTTGATTGCTGAAATTATTTCATTTTTCGTAAGGGGCTCGCCGTTTACTCCATTGAAGTGGGGTTGGTTGTTATAGTTTGCAGCAATAGTGTTGGAATTTAAGGCCGCTTCACTTACAGGATTATTTAATACTTTCTTGAAGTGTTCCAACCATACACTCATTTGTTGTTCGCTTTCAGTAATAAGATTTCCGTTTAAGTCTTTTACTGGTTTTTGACCACTCCTGTATTTTCCGGTGAGTTCCCTACTAATCTCATAGAATTCCCTCATATTATTTAATCTGGCTGCCGCTTCAGCTCGACTTGCTAATGTGTCAGCCCATTCCCTCTTGTCTTTTCTAGCAGACTTCTTAATTAGCTTGCATTTTTCTTTATACCTTGCGGATAACTGCCTTGCTTCCTCCGTGTCATGGTTGTTCGTCCGTCTGAGAAGCAATTCTTTAATTTTCTGCCGCTGTTCAATAAGTGTCCACGTATTATTTGTTAGCCATACTTTCTTTGCTTTGTTTTTGTGTCCAAGGATACTGCTACCAAGTTCTTGGTAGATATTATTAACGGAGTCTAGCCTGTCACCTGTACTACCACTCGTGTTTACCTGTTCAACATGTTCGCGTACTGCGGCATTAAAGGCATTTTGATATTCTTCATGCTTTAGTTTCTCAATATCAATTTTCTTGCTAATTTTTTGAAGGTTTTTCTGTACTGCGGCTACTTTAAATCTGAAACTACCAGCTACATGGTAGTGATCGCTACCAATATCTGCTCCCCTTTTAACGCGCACATCTAGCAAGGATGACCTCCATCTGCTGTTTATTAATACGTGATCAATTTGGTTATTGGTGCGTTGATCCGGAGACGTCCATGTTGTTTTGTGGACTAATTTATGTGGGAATAAGCTTCCACCGATCAACAGACCGTTTTCACAACAAAATTCTATAAGCCTACTACCATTGTCATTCCGGGTACCAGGGCTGTGTTTGCCCATGTATATATCTAGACCATCATTGTCAGATCCAACTTTAGCATTAAAGTCACCCAGAATAACACATATGTCCCCTTAATTTACGTGTGAATTTACGCAGCTGTTGAGCGTATCGAAAAATTCGTTTTTGATTTCGTCATTTTGGCTTTCTGTTGGCCCATAAACATTGATGATGACTAGTTTCCTTGCTCTAGTGCGTAGGTAAAGTATAATAATTCTGGGGCTTATCGGCACCCATTCAATGATACTTTTCACTATTGTACTTGTTAATAAAAAGCCTATGCCGCTGGTGTGACTCTCTCCTTCATTTCGGCGCGAGTATAGAAACGTTGTTCCTTGGTCATTTGTTCGGCCATATCCTGTCCATCTGTACTCCTGTATGGCTAATATGTCTATTTTGTATCGCTGCATTTCCCTTCGTAGTTGTTCAAGCTTACCACTCTCATAGAGAGTTCGTACATTCCATGTACATATTTGTGTTTTATGCTTCATGCCGATTCTGTGATGTTGGTTACTTTCAGGAATATGTTCTTGGTCGGTCGTTTCAGTTTCATTCATCCTAATATTAAAGCGTGAATTTGGCACCTCCACATCCGATGTGCCAGCTGCCGAAGCAGAGGGATTGTGTCGCAAATGATGGTTACCCCGTGGAGAATAGTTTCCATTAGCGTTTTGATCCATGCTAGAATATTATTTAAATTTCAATCAGCGAGTGATGAGTTCACAGATTGCTCGAAGCAGGCCGCTCCTTACATGGAGAACAGACGCCCAGCTGCCGGCTACTCGGCTCCCAAAGAGGCGACAGGATTTTTTTTTTTCGTATTTTGGTTTATTAATGCAGTGTCCTTCTTCGACCTGTGTGGTACGCGGGAGATATTTGATTTCTCTCCTACCACCCATATCTGGGAGGCATTCCCCTATCCGCCACCTGGGGACGCGCCCTCTAGGGATTTCAGGCTCCCCCCGAGGATAAAAATAACTGCCCGATAACTTTTGCGTATTCATAGAAGGGTTTCCCCCATTAGTCACAAAATTATTCCGAACTAGTCGTTTACACAATCCCAGATTCATCTCGAAATGGCTCCGGTATGATTCCTTAACGGATTCGTACAAACAATCCCGAACTGTTCTCTTTCACCTTCTCAAAGTCCTCTCTAATAAGTACCTAAAATAATCCAGACGAAATTTAAAAAAAGTCCCAGAATGATCTCCCGTAAAGATCCCAAAATTACTACAAAACAAGTAAGGAAGGCTAAGTTCGGGTGTAACCGAACATTACATACTCAGTTGAGAGCTATGGAGATAAAATAAGGATAATCACCATGTAGGAAAATGAACCTAGGGTAACCCTGGAATGTGGTTGTATGACATGTGTATCAAATGGAAGGTATTAAAGAGTATTTTAAGAGAGAGTAGGCCATAGTTCTATGGATGGACGCCATTTAGGGATATCGCCATAAAGGTGGACCAGGGCTGACTCTAGAATGTGTTTGTACGATATGGGTATCAAATAAAAGCTGTTAATGAGTCTTTTGAAAAGGAGTGATCCTTAGTTCCCTAGGTGGACGCCGTTTCGAGATATCGCCATAAAGGTGGACCAGGGGTGTCTCTAGTTGTACGATATGGGAATCAAATGAAAGGTGTTACTGAGCGTTTTAAGAGGGAGTGGGCATTAGGTCTATAGGTGGACGCCTTTTCGAAATGTCGCCATTAGGGTGGGCCAGGGGTGACTCTAGAATGTGTTTGTACGATATGGGTATCAAACCAAAAGGTGTTACTGAGCATTTTAAGAGGGAGTGGGCATTAAAAGGGAGTAATCCTTAGTTCTATAGGTGGACGCCTTTTCGAGATATCGCCATAAAGGTGGCCCAAGGGTGACTCTAGAATGTTTGTACGATATGGGTATCAAACGAAAGGTGTTACTGAGCGTTTTAAGAGGGAGTGGGCACTAGGTCTATAGGTGGAGGCCTTTTCGAAATATCGCCATTAGGGTGGGTCAGGGGTGACTCTAGAATGTTTGTACGATATGGGTATCAAACGAAAGGTGTTACTGAGCATTTTAAGAGAAAGTGGGCATTAAAAGGGAGTAATCCTTAGTTCTATAGGTGGACGCCTTTTCGAGATATCGCCATAAAGGTGGACCAAGGGTGACTCTAGAATGTTTGTACGATATGGGTATCAAACGAAAGGTGTTACTGAGCATTTTAAGAGGGAGTAGGTATTAGGTCTATAGGTGGACGCCTTTTCGAGATATCGCCATTAGGGTGGGCCAGGGGTGACTCTAGAATGTTTGTACGATATGGGTATCAAACGAAAGGTGTTACTGAGCATTTTAAGAGGGAGTGTACATTAGGTATATAGGTGGACGCCTTTTCGAGATATCGCCATTAGGGTGGGCCAGGGGTGACTCTAGAATGTTTGTACGATATGGGTATCAAACGAAAGGTGTTACTGAGCATTTTAAGAGAAAGTGGGCATTAGGTCTATAGGTGGGCGCCTTTTCGAGATATCGCCATTAGGGTGGGCCAGGATGACTCTAGAATGTGTTTCTACGATATGGGTATCAAATGAAATGTGGTAATGAGTATTTTAAAAGGGAGTAATCCTCAGTTCTATAGGTGGACGCCTTTTCGAGATATCGCCATAAAGGTTGACCAGGGCTGACTCTAGAATGTGTTTGTACGATATGGGTATCAAATGAAAGCTGTTAATGAGTCTTTTGAAAAGGAGTGATCCTTAGTTCCCTAGGTGGACGCCGTTTCGAGATATCGCCATAAAGGTGGACCAGGGGTGTCTCTAGTTGTACGATATGGGAATCAAATGAAAGGTGTTACTGAGCGTTTTAAGAGGGAGTGGGCATTAGGTCTATAGGTGGACGCCTTTTCGAAATGTCGCCATTAGGGTGGGCCAGGGGTGACTCTAGAATGTGTTTGTACGATATGGGTATCAAACGAAAGGTGTTACTGAGCATTTTAAGAGGGAGTGGGCATTAGGTCCATAGGTGGACGCCTTTTCGAGATATCGCCATTAGGGTGGGCCAGGGGTGACTCTGGAATGCGTTTGTACGATATGGGTATCAAATGAAAGGTGGTAATGAGTATTTTAAAAGGGAGTAATTCTTAGTTCTATAGGTGGACGCCTTTTCGAGATATCGCCATAAAGGTGGCCCAAGGGTGACTCTAGAATGTTTGTACGATATGGGTATCAAACGAAAGGTGTTACTGAGCATTTTAAGAGGGAGTGGGCACTAGGTCTATAGGTGGAGGCCTTTTCGAGATATCGCCATTAGGGTGGGTCAGGGGTGACTCTAGAATGTTTGTACGATATGGGTATCAAACGAAAGGTGTTACTGAGCATTTTAAGAGAAAGTGGGCATTAGGTCTATAGGTGGGCGCCTTTTCGAGATATCGCCATTAGGGTGGGCCAGGATGACTCTAGAATGTGTTTCTACGATATGGGTATCAAATGAAAGGTGGTAATGAGTATTTTAAAAGGGAGTAATCCTCAGTTCTATAGGTGGACGCCTTTTCGAGATATCGCCATAAAGGTTGACCAAGGGTGACTCTAGAATGTTTGTACGATATGGGTATCAAACGAAAGGTGTTACTGAGCATTTTAAGAGGCAGTGGGCATTAGGTCTATAGGTGGACGCCTTTTCGAGATATCGCCATTAGGGTGGGCCAGGGGTGACTCTAGAATGTTTGTACGATATGGGTATCAAACGAAAGGTGTTACTGAGCATTTTAAGAGCGAGTGGGCACTAGGTCTATAGGTGGACGCCTTTTCGAGATATCGCCATTAGGGTGGGCCAGGGGTGACTCTAGAATGTTTGTACGATATGGGTATCAAAGGAAAGGTGTTACTGAGCATTTTAAGAGGGAGTGGACATTAGGTCTATAGGTGGACGCCTTTTCGAGATATCGCCATTAGGATGGGCCAGGGGTGACTCTAGAATGTTTTTACGATATGGGTATCAAACGAAAGGTGTTACTGAGCATTTTAAGAGGGAGTGGGCATTAGGTCTATAGGTGCACGCCTTTTCGAGATATCGCCATTAGGGTTGGCCAGGGTTGACTCTAGAATGTGTTTGTACGATATGGATATCAAATTAAAGGTATTAAAGAGGGTTTTAAAAGCGAGTGGCCCTTAGATGTATATGTGAAGGCGTTCTCGCGATATCGACCAAATGTGGATCAGGTGATCCAGAAAATCATCTGTCGGGTACTGCTTATTTATTTATATATTCAATAACACTAACAGTATTCCTGCCAAGTTTCCAAGGGCTGTTGATTTCGCCTTGTAGAACTTTTTCATTTTCTTCTACTTAATATGGTAGGTGTCACACCTATTTTACAAAGTTTTTTCCAAAGTTATATTTTGCGTCAATAAACCAATCCAGTTACCATGTTTCATCCCTTTTTTCGTATTTGGTATAGAATTATGGCATTTTTTTAATTTTTCGTAATTTTCGATATCGATAAAGTGGGCGTGGTTATGGTCGGATTTCGGCCATTTTTTATACCAAGATAAAGTGAGTTCAGATAAGTACGTGGGCTAAGTTTAGTAAAGATATATCGGTTTTTGCTCAAGTTATTGTGTTAACGGCCGAGCGGAAGGACAGACGGTGGACTGTGTATAAAAACTGGGCGTGGCTTCAACCGATTTCGCCCATTTTCACAGAGAACAGTTAGCGTCATAGAATCTATGCTCCTACCAAATTTCAAAAGGATTGGTACATTTTTGTTTGACTTATGGCATTAAAAGTATTCTAGACACAATAAATGAAAATGGGCGGAGCCACGCCCATTTTGAAAATTTCTTTTATTTTTGTATTTTGTTGCATCATATCATTACTGGAGTTGAATTTTGACATAATTTACTTATATACAGTAAAGATATTAAATTTTTTGTTAAAATTTAAATTAAAAAAAAATTTTTTTTAAAAAGTGGGCGTGTTCTTCATCCAATTTTGCTAATTTTTATTTAGCACATATATAGTAATAGTAGTAACGTTCCTGCCAAATTTCATCATGATATCTTCAACAACTGCCAAATTACAGCTTGCAAAACTTTTAAATTACCTTCTTGTAAAAGTGGGCGGTGCCACGCCCATTGTCCAAAATCTTACTAATTTTCTATTCTGCGTCTTAACGTCAACCCATCTACCAAGTTTCATCGCTATAACCGCCTTTGGCAATGAATTATCGCATTTTTTTGGTTTTTCGAAATTTTCGATATCGAAAAAGTGGGCGTGGTTATAGTCCGATATCGTTCATTTTAAATAGCGATCTGAGATGAGTGCTCAGGAACCTACATACCAAATTTCATCAAGATACCTCAAAATTTACTCTAGTTATCGTGTTAACGGTCGGACGGACGGACGGACGGACGGACGGACATGGCTCAATCAAATTTTTTTTGGATCCTGATTATTTTGATATATGGAAGTCTATATCTATCTCGATTCCTTTATATATGTACAACCAACCGTTATCCAATCAAACTTAATATACTCTGTGAGCTCTGCTCAACTGAGTATAAATATCACGGAATGATTCAAAAATATTCCCGAATGGAATATAGTATGATTTTCCTGGTTAAAGTTTTGAGACGTAGCAATTCCAGATCTTTATAAAGTGTAATTCGCTTGAGATCACCTATTGAAAGGTAACTGACCGACAGCTGCAATTTAGGAGTGATAGCGGGTGACAGAACTTCATTGAAAATTAAGTCCGAAGCTAGGTTTAGTACATGCAGGTGGCGGCAGCCGAGAGGTTGTGGGGACATGCTCCGCTTAACACACCAAAGATCCTCGGTTCACCTCCCGCGAAAAGTAACATCAAAAATTTAGAAACAAGTTTTTTCAATTATAAAATGTTTTTCTTAACGGAATTTGGCAAATACACCGAATATATTTCGCCCTGAAAATATTCTCACTGTTAAGTCATCATCCTTGATGATGTCGGCATAAAACGTATAGGTCTCGCCCCGCCAATATGTAGAGAAAATTAAGAGGATCATGACGCAAATTGAAAAAAAAGCTCGGCTTAGTCTCTCTTTGCAGGGTTATCTCGCTTTGTATTTATTTTTATTAGTTATCTCAATTGTCAAAGTAAGCATTAAGAAATTTTCATAAAAAAAAAAATCGATCCATGCCACTTTCCAAAAAAGATTGTATCTTACTTACAGTAACAAATTCTTTAAACTTCACTAGCATATAAAAAAAAAACAAATGATAAATATTTACCACAAATTCATATTCCCTAAGAAATATGTTAAGAGGTTCTTACAGAAATATGCATAATTTTATTGAATACACAAACGCTCGGAGCAAATGCCCAATACAAAATCTCTAGTATTTAAAATAAGGGATAAAAATCAACATCTGTTGCTTGTGATTATTTCTTTTTCTCATTCCATCAATTCTCAAGTGGCTGTCATTTATCTTTTAAGCTTTGCTGTAGCAGTTGGACATTTGTTACTGACATAACTCATTTTGCTCTTTTATATGTATATAAGTATGTATTCGTTTATGTATGTGTACCAATTACAAAGATTTTGGGGAAAAAAAAGTTGTTATGTTATAAGTATGATAAGAAAAATTTTAAACTTTTACTCTCACAGATTCGAACGCTAAAAAAAATAATAAAAAAAAAATAAGTCATTGTTTAAGCTATCAATGATAAAACCCGTATTATTACAGACATGGGTTCTTTCTTGTAAAAAGCATACTAAGACGTATAAATGTTTGTTACATGCAGAAAAAACACTTACCTAAACCGAATAAGGGTTGGGCTAGATTGAACTGGTTGGTCAACGAGGTTCTCACAGTGACAGGACCTCAGACTATATGAGTCCTCCAAAAAGTTTGTGTAACTATCGAAATGAGAAAGCCTATCAGATAGCAGGACCTATCTTATACAATACCACCATCCTCTCGCCAAAAACTACAAACTTTTTAGCGATTCAATATTTTGACTAGAGTTTTAGCCTCGCGAGTGCAGGGCACGGGCACATAATACGCTTGATAGTTTTCTCATTCAGCAGCACTTCCTACATGTGCTTTCACTGAAAAGGCCTTATTAAAGAGCATGTGACGCTAGAAGGCAATGTCCAATCAGAGTATCCGTCATGAGAAACTTTGTTAGTCTAGGGATACAAGATCTGCACTTGATCTACGAAATTTTGCAGCCCGACGCTTGATTCCGCGTCGATCATGTACAGCTCTTGCCTTCTTTTCCATCCAATCCCATATGTAGAGGTCCCCACTAAATATTTTTATACGATTATCATATGAAAAAGTTTCGTTTTGGTGTGGACCTCCATATATGCCAATGGATGTATATTTTTCTTACACGCTAACACACTTTAAAATGTTGTATTATGCTAGATTATTTCCCCAATTGCAGCTTGTCTATTGATATAAAAGTTTATGTGGCTGCAGCTTAAGCTCTTTTCTTCTAAAAGCTCATTTGAACGCA
The DNA here is from genome assembly GCF_040869045.1 of Eurosta solidaginis. NCBI lineage: Eukaryota > Metazoa > Arthropoda > Insecta > Diptera > Tephritidae > Eurosta > Eurosta solidaginis. Next base: position 179,354,423 of record NC_090323.1, on the reverse strand, counting down.
GGTTCGAGATAAGTTAGTATTATCCTTCGGGAATTAATGACTCTGTACTAATTGGGCCGTATGATCTGCGCTCTAGCTGTCACGAGGCACGGAGTTTCTTTGAAGCCGTTAAAGCTATGTTCTTTGCCTCCATATCTACAGGTGGAATGTGCAGAGTGGCATACAGAGAGCGAATTGAATCTAACTATTTCAGCACCACAGCTGTTTTCGAATACCGTCTACTTGAAAAGGGGTTAAATCTAGTAGAAATTAAGCCAATAGAAAAGCTTTGGTTCACGGTAAATATAGCAGCGTTTACACTTCAACGTAATCTCATGACAGAATATGAGCGTATAAGCGCATCTGTCGTAAGGGAGTAATATCGTGTTGCGGAACAGAGTGACACAGTGCGCGTATTGGCGTAAGTGTAAAATTTCAAACCACAGTTATAATAATAGGCGTAAAGCAGAAACTTACTGACGTAACAACGTAAATAAGTATAAGGGCAAAATTTGTGTAAAAAATAAACCAGGAATAAGCTAACGCAGTTCGATCGCCATTTCCTACTTTTCATTGAATATATGTCTATATACATTAGCGTGGTCCTTATAAATAACTACCTAGTTAACCCTCCGATAGATTGTGGCATCTGCCCAGACGAGAAGGCTTTATTTTCGCGAATTAATTTACTGCTACCCAATTTATCAATAAAATTCAAACTCATTTCGGGGTAATCACAGCGTGCGACGAGTTTTCTCCAAAACTTAAATAAAAATTCAAATATTTGTGGATAAAGTTCAAGGTGTCAAATTTCGTGTGGCCAGACGACAACACTATGATGTGTTGAATTTACTCACCGCTAATCGGAGGGTTAATTAGTGTCCTGGGTTTAACTCCCGGGCAAAGTAACATCAAAAATTTAGAAAAAAAATTTTTAATTGGGAAAAAGTTTTTATAATCGCGATCGCCCCTCGGAAGATGCCATTCGCAGTCGGCGTAAAAACATGAAGGTCCCATCCCGCCAATTTGTGGGAAAAATTAAAAAGAGCACGACGCAAATTGGAAGAGAAGCTAGGCATAAGATCTCTTCGGAGGTTTTCGCGCATAAATAAATTTATTTATTTAATAAATAAATACATAAAATAAAATTTTTTAAATAAGTTTTGTAGAGCAAATAGATATAGATATAAGTAAGGAAGTCTAAGTTCGGATGAAACCGAACATTTCATACCCAGCTGTACATTTGAAATGCTGTTGTTTTTTTGTTTTTTGTGCTTAAGAGTGTTACAAGGCTGCGCAATAATACATATACATATGGTTCTATTCTGAACTAATTTTTCTCCGAGTTATGGCTCCCGAAACATAGAAAATTGTTTAGTCATAAAAGGGCGGTGCCACGCCCATTTTTTTAAATTTGAAGTTTTTCCTATTTACTGTTACAAATCCATTTGGGAAATAAAATACCATTGATAAAAAGCTATTTTTGCAAAGATATAGCTTATTTTATTCGTTCACGACCCTTTTAAAAATCTTTTATATAAAAGCGGGTCCTTAAGCGATTTCGTTAATTTTTCTTCAAAGCATTGCCTATAGTAAAGACAACCTCTCTGCCGAATTTTGTTACGATAGGTTTAATGATTTTTGATTTTTGGTTACTAATATTTGTAAAATTGATTTTATCACAATTGGGCGGTGCCACGCCCATTTTAAAAAAATGTTTTCAAATTTTTATGAAGAGTCCAAATATCAGTCCACGCGTCAAATTTGAACATTCTATGTGTATTATTTACTAAATAATCATATTTTTTGTGTTTTCCAAAATGTTATATATATAAAAAGTGGGCGTGGTTTCATCCGATTTCGCTCATTTTCAATACCAATCTATTCTGGGTCCAGATAAGCTCGTGCACAAAATTTGGTGAAAATATCTGAATATTTAATATTTATATCTATTTCGATTCCTTTATAACTGTACATCCAACCGTTATCCAATCAAAGTTATAATACTCTGGGTACAAGTACAGCTGGGTATAAAAATATCAAATTCAAGAAGAAGCTGGGACTAAATTTCCTTTGACCTTGGTAATTATATTAATTGCAATACCGTGTGACCCCCTAGTTAAGACAATCGTCTACCAAAAATCTCCCTCAAACAGTTTCCAAACACTATAGCTGCCGAGTATGGTCTGTAGCACTCGAAATTGCGCCATCAGCATATATGTATATGTATAAAATAAATACTTACTTTCGTTGAATTTCGTATAACTTTTCATGAGTATTTAAGTTTTTTGTCATCACCATTCAAGTTCAGCAAACTAAGTTTTCATTCATACACATGCAATGTGGCTGTGAGTGAAAAATATTTTAAAAGTTTTCTTAGGTGTCTGCACATTAACTTTAATTGCTACAAGATAAACAGTAAATTGGTGGGCGAAAGGAAATATTTTCACTCGGTTAGTTTGCTTTTGACGAATTTAGTAGTCTGTAGGAAGAAAGGTGAAGTTAAATTTTAGCAGAAAGAAAAACACAAAGCAAAGGCAAAAGCTAAAGATAAAACTAAGAAAACTCAAAATTCTAGCAAAGATTCAAACTTCGACTGCCTTAAAATTTAATTTCGCTTTTGTGGAAAGTAAATCTTAAAGTACCCCTTTACTTCACTACTAAAGTTGACTCAATTCTGAATTACATATATATATCTGTATGTATTTGTGCATTTGTTACAATTAGGTGAAATTGGATTTCCACGTAATAATTCGACACATAACAACAATTTGTATAGGCATTTAAATTTGGTTATTTGTAACATTGTATGTAAGGCTCATAACTTTGCTGTAATCTTACTTTGCTATAACTAATAGAACACATTTAGTTGAGGCACATTAATGCCTTTGACGCATAAGTGGTGGCACGCACAGTTTCCACCGCACCGATTAGTGAACAAATTTTGTATTACTAAATTCTATGTCGAGTGACTTAGGCAAAATAAGCTGACGTGACGCTACAAATTAGTGGTTTTGAATTTAAAGTCGGTGTGCTAGTTACGAAATATATTTACCACAACACCTCCATACAAATAAATAGTTCTCAGAAATGCTAAGCATTTTTTCATGAGACATTTTTTCGTTCAAAGTCATTAAAAGTTTTGTGGACATTAACTAAAAAGAGGCGAAGCACGATCATTTAAAATAGGTTTCAAATGTTAATACTTTAAACTATTATGTCAGTACTACTAATATAATTATATAGCACGAATATATTGAAAATTTTGTTAGGATTAAACATTTAAGCAACTTTTTTAAAAAATGGGCATGGTCTTCAGCCGATATTCCTCAGGTATCTATTTAAGAAACATGCGTATGCTAAAATGCAAAATGATACCACGGTTTGCTCTCAGTATGGAGAATTCTGAATTTAAGCGTATGATGTAAGGGTAAGCTTAAGCACAACGTGTAAGTTGCATGACATGGGGATATATGTATATGGAATGTAAATGCAGACAGAGTGTTAGTGTGCTGTATAACGTATTACAGAATATGTTAGCTTAGGTGTAGTGTGCGTAGTAGGTACATTATATGAAGTAGTATACAGTAAGAGAGAGAAAGAGAGGAGAAAAGCATAAGTTGTCACTAAATTGTAGCTCAATGTAAAAGCATGATATGACCGAAATCATCCTGCAACTAAAGGCAAATACGTCACATACATATATGTGACTTGCAATCATGAAAGGGACCTATTGTGCCAAACTACCATTGTTCACGTTGATTTTTATAGGAAATTTAACGCTCTTTCCAACGGAAAAAACCGCACTTTTATATCTTTTCTATCTTTCTTAGTTTTTTCACAAAATCTCATTTGAAGTAAAATCGGACAACAAATACGATATTTTGAAATATTTCGATCCATGAGCCACCTATCGGAGATTTTTATACTCAGCTGAGCAGAGCTCACAGATTATATTAACTTTGTTCGCTTAACGGTAATCCGTAACGGCATAAACTAATCGAGATAGATATAGACTTCTATATATCAAAATAATCTGGGCGAAAAAAGAAATTCATTTAGCCATGTCCGTCCGTCCGTCCTTAAACACGATAACTTGAAATTTGGTATGTAGGTTCCTGGGCGATCATTTCATATCGCTATTTAAAATGAAATAAACCCCCCCAATTTTTCGATATCGAAAATTTCGAAAAACTGAAAAAGTGCGATGATTCACTATCAAAAACGAATAAGCCGATGAAATTTGGTAGGTGCGTTGACCTTATGACAAAAATGGAAAATTAATAAACTTTTGGACAATGGGCGTGGCACCGCTCGCTTTTAAAAGAAGGTAATTTAAAAGTTTTGCAAGCTGTAAATTGGCAGTCGCTGAAGATATCGTGATGAAATTTGGCAGGAACGTTACTCCTATTACTATATTTGTGCTAAGTAAAAATTAGCAAAATCGGATGACGAACACGGCCGCTTAAAAAAAAAATTTTTTTTAAGTCAAAATTTAACAAAAAATATAATATATTTACAGTATATAAGTAAATTATGTAAACATTCAAATCCAGAAATGATATGTTGCAACAAAACACAAAAGAAAAGAAAGTTTCAAAATGGGCTTGGCTCCGCCCTTTTTCATTTAATTCGTCTAGAATACTTTTAATGCCATAAGTCGAACAAAAATTTACCAATCCTTGTGAAATATGATAGGGGCATAGATTTTATGACTGTAACTGTTTTCTGTGAAAACATGCGAAATCGGTTGGAGCCGTACCCAGTTTTTATACACAGTCGACCCTCTGTCCTTCCGCTCGGCCGTTAACACGATAACTTGAGCAAAAATTGATATATCTTTACTAAACTCAGTTCACGTACTTATATGAACTCACTTTAGCTTGGTATAAAAAATGGCCGAAATCCGACCATGACCACGCCCACTTTTTCGATATCGAATATTACGAAAAATGAAAAAATGCCATAATTCTATACCAAATACGAAAAAAGAGATGAAACATGGTAAATGGATTGGTTTATTGACGCAAAATATAACTTTAGAAAAAAACTTTGTAAAATGGGTGTGACACTTACCATATTAAGTAGAAGAAAATGAAAAAGTTCTGCAGGGCGATATCAAAAGCCCTTGAAGTCTTGGAAGATGGTGTTTTGGGTCACCCTGGTCCACATTTTTGTCGATATCTCGAAAAGGCGTCCACCTATAGAACTAAGGCCCACTCCGTTTTAAAATAATCGTTAACACCTTTCATTTGATACCCATATCGTACAAGCACATTCTAGAGTCACCCCTGATTCACCTTTATGGCGATATGGCGTCCACCTGTAGAACTATGGCGCACTCCCTTTTAAAATACTCTTTAATACCTTCCATTTGAAACGTATGTCATACAAACATATTCCAAGGTTTCCCTAGGTTCATTTTGCTAAATGGTGGTTTCCTTATTTAGTCTCCAAAGCTCTCAGGTGGGTATATAATGTTCGGTTAAACCCGAACTTAGCCTTCCTTATTTGTGTTGTTATTATTGCATTACCATCGGGTTCTGAACTATATTCCAAGTTTCAAGCTTGTAGCTTATCGGGAAGTTATTTAAATTTTAATTACAAAATTCATTCACAACAGCCGGCCGCTACACAGAGTCAAGCTAAACAAAAATTTTGAACGCGTTTTTCTCGAAAACTTGTTTTCGCAAAAAAGGTGCCTTTCATGATTCTAGGTCACATATATTTCAGAGTATAAAAAATTGGTATGCATTCAAGAGCGCGGAAGATATATACATGGCTGTTTTGTTGCTAATAAAGAGCTAAAGACTAAATCAAATAAATGAGAAAATGTGTGATTCTTATTACTGCTACATAAAATATTTTCAAAAACAAAGAAACAAAAGAAATTTGTTTCTTTTTTGTAAGGATTTTTTAGTTGTAACATCTGTGAACATCATTTCGAAAATCTATATTGGTTTCCGATCGGTTTTATTGTTTTTCATATATATTTGGTAAGCTTTTCCGATCCATTCGGGATCAGTGCAAATAAAACAATTTATTTCATCTTACAGCTCAATGTTTCGCCAAATTTCCTAGGCTTCTTCTGGAGCAATTCTGTATTTGTCAACAATAAAAACAAATTTAATTTAATTTAATTAAATAAAATTAAAATACATTAATGTATTTTAAATTTAATTTACTAAAATTAAATTAAATTAAAAGAATTAAATAAAATAACATTAAATAAAATATTATAACGTGAAATAAAATAAAAAAATAAAATAAAATAAAATTATATAAAAAAATTAAAAACTATTGTTAAAAAAAAAAAATATTGTTCTGGCCTTGAGCTCGAATCGAACCTTGAATTATTTATCAATAGGCCGATAAAAACAAAAACAATTGTTAATAAACCATGAACACTTGGGAATGTCAAACAAAGTAATTGACAATAAACAAATCCAGAATTATCAGTGATTTGCAACAGATGGCGCAACACTGAATAAATATAGCTGGTAAGAAGGAAGAGAAGTAGCAATTTGTCAGTCAAACAAAGCACCGCTGTATAGCTAAATGGTTAGCGTAGCGTTCCTAAAGCGTACTGTGATGAAGGCTTAGCACCCTTCGAAATGGATCTATTTGGCAGGTTGTATGAAAAATTGTCTACTTACTATTCCAAAAACAAAATACAATTTTTCAAATTTATAAAAATTAAAAAATAACAAAACTTATCATTAGAAAAAAAATTATTGTTCTGGCCATGAGCTCGAATCGAAACTGGAAAATTAAAAACTATTATTAATTATACTAAAATAATATCTATTAAATGAAGTAAAAAAAGGTGAAAAAAAAGATAAAGTAAAAAAATTTTTTCGAATCAAATGTATATGTTTGTGTTTTCAATGGTGTGTTCATCGTCTTGCAACTTCCAAATGTTTTTTTCCAAAGGTTTCACCGAGATTCGAACAACGGTTAACTCGCTGAAAAACACAGTCGTCCAACCATTGTGCTACTGTGTTGTATTTCCTTTCTTTGCTTACTTCATTCCACCACATTTCCACACTGTCACTCTTGCCAATAAATGCTACTAGACTAGGTAGGCAATTGAAAAGTAAAGTCCTCTCTTGACAATCGAAAATCATGCTCTACAAGTCACTATTCCTAGCCGTCCTGCTTGATAGTGCAGAAGCATGGACCAAGGCGGAAACGCGTTGACTTTTTGCTTGATGTAAATAAGTACTTCCTTTTGTCCTCATTTACCATCAAACTCCTTTTTTCCAGTTCTTTTTCCAGTTTGGAGTAAGATTTCGTCATAATCGGTTAGGGGGACAATAATTCCGTCATCATCGATGGCAGGCTCGGGTTCATCATCCCTGGGTGGCACATCGCTGCCCCCAATTAAGGAGGGCAGGAAAATTATCCTTCCATAATCAAAATACTCCGTGGCCATCGGTTATAAGTTTGTCGTTTGCATTCTTATAGGACTTTGCACGCATTATTTTTGACGGCGAGAAGTTTTTTTTCTTCCTAAAAAAGCGAAATAACGTACGATAAAATAACGAATAAAATTGTTTTGAATAGATACACATATTAAGGATTACTGTGGCAATTAAAGGACTCTGGTCGTTCAGCCTATGGATACGCAGAAATAATAGAGATTCTCTTAAAAGCGCACGTGAAGAAGTGGTAAGGAAATGGTCACAATTGTTATTTCCTCTGCGAATACTCGGCCCTGGCGAATATCGTGTATCGCACTCAAGGCGGTTTCGTGTTGCCCGATACAGAGCAGTATCAAAATACCTCACAAATAAAATCAGAGGGTTTATTGGTTTAACCAAATAGTTCGAGTAAAAACAAACACTCTAGCGGGGTAGGATATACCCACGTTAACTATGCCTGCCATGAAAGGCGACGCAAAATACCCAAATGATTCAATGAGTTTTATAGAGTAATTTATTGCTTCTGCAGCCCAATTGTTAAACTCATCTACACGTGGCGAATTCTGTTGTTTAGCAGCCGGGCCTCAAGCTACCCCAAATTACCCCAAGGTACAATGTGGTCATATTAAATCGTTCTTGAGAGGGTCGCACTGGTTCTTAAATGGTGCTTGTTACGTCAATGAACCAAATCTAAATACGGCAAAAAACCATCAAAATCGATAACACTCCACAAAACCTTCGGCCTATCTTCGGTCTCGCTACAACAACAACAAAAGCTGTAAAAATAAACTCAGTGTACATTTCCACTAATTTATAAATGTGAATTTGTATTAAGGAACCTTTTTATACTCAGTTGAGCAAAGCTCACACGTTAGCTTTTTCTATATCGAAAACTTCGAAAAACACAAAAAGTGCGATAATTCATTACCAAAGACGGATAAAGCGATGAAACTTGGTAGGTGGGTTGAACTTGTGACACAGAATAGAAAATTAGTAAAATTTTGTACAATGGGCGCGGCACCGCCCGCTTTTAAAAGAAGGTAATTTAAAAGTTTTGCAAGCTGCAGTTTGGCAGTGGTTGAAGATATCATGATGAAATTTGGCAGGAACGTTACTCCCATTACTATATGTATGCTTAATAAAAATTATCAACATCGGAGAACGACCATGCCCACTTAAAAAAAAAATTTTTTTTTAAAGTCACATTTTATCAAAAAATTTAATATCTTTACAGTATATAAGTAAATTATGTCAACATTCAACTCCAGTGATGATATGGTGCAACAAAATACAAAAATAAAAGAAAATTTCAAAACGGGTGTGGCTCCGCCCTTTCTATTTAATTGGTCTAGGATACTTTTAATGCCATAAGTCAAACAAAAATTTACCGATCCTTGTGAAATTTGGTAGGGGCTTAGGTTCTAGGGCGATAACGGTTTTTTGTGAAAAAGGGCGGAATCGGTTGAAGCCACGCCCAATTTTTATACACAGTCGACCGTCTGTCCTTCCGCTCGGTCGTCAACACAATAACTTGAGCAAAAATCAATATATCTTTACTAAACTAAGTTCACGTACTTATCTGAACTCACTTTGTATTGGTATAAAAAATGGCCGAAATCCGACTATGACCACGCCCACTTTATCGATTTCGAAAATTACGAAAAATTTAAAAAATGCCATAATTCTATACCAAACACGAAAAAGGGGATGAAACATGGTAATTAGATCGGATTTTTGACGCAAAATATAACTTTAGACAAAAACTTTCTAAAATGGGTGTGACACCTACCATATTAAGCAGAAGAAAATGAAAAAGTTCTGCTGGGCGAAATCAAAATCCCTTGGAATCATGGCAGGAATACTGTTCGTGGTATTACATATATAAATAAATTAGCGGTACCCGACAGATGATGTTCTGGGTCACCCTGGTCCACATTTTGGTCAATATCTCGAACCCGCCTTAAAATATACAACTACCACCACTCCCTTTTAAAGCTCACATTTATACCTTTAATTTGATACCCATATCGTACAAACACATCATAGAATCACCCCTGGTCCACCTTTCTGGCGATATCTGGAAAAGGCTTCCACCTATAGAACTAAGGCCCCCTCCCTTTTAAAACACTCATTATCACCTTTCGTTTGATATCCGTATCGTACAAGCAAATTCTAGAGTCACCCCTGGTCAACCTTTATGGCGATATCTCGAAAAGGCGTCTACCTATAGAACTAAGGTCCACTCCCTTTTAAAATACTCATTAACACCTTTCATTTGATGCCCATGTCATACAAACATATTCCAGGGTTACCTTAGGTTCATTTTCCTACATGGTGATTTTACCTTATTTTGTCTCCATAGCTCTCAGTTGAGTATGTAATGTTCGGTTACACCCGAACTTAGCCTTCCTTACTTGTTATATATCGAAATAAAATTTGTAGAAAGAATAGGAAAATCTAGTTATCTTTCGCTCTTTTGTATGTAATCCAAAATGCATAAAGTTGGTTCTTTTTTGTGTGCAAATGTAAAATGTCGAAACATAAAACCAAAATGCTGCCACTGCGTCAATTTTTAAAGGCAACAGCATAAATAATACGACACATACCAACAATGCGACCAAATATGCTACGTAATAACGAAGTGAAACTAGAAATGTAAGCCAATGACATTTACTTTAGTTTTTCAAAAAAAAAAAACAAAAAAACGATACAAATAGATAAATAATGCTACAGTTGTTTTGACTTTTGACAGCAAAACTGAAATAGTAGTAAACAGCAAAGAATAGCAGATGGCAACAGGAAGATCAAACAAATCGCAAAGCAATAGAGCTAGCACCTTTGCCAAATGGTCGATATGCAAATAGATTTGTTGGATATGAGTTAGAGTTGTATCTTAAAGTCGTCACATAGTGAGGCATTCATGTAAAAATGAGGAATGACAGTAGTGGTGTTGGGCATTGATTACAAGACACTTTTTATGTAAAGAAAATTTATTTATAATTTATGTATGCCACACATAACAAATATCAAATATGCCTAAATTGCAAAGATTGTTTGCAGATTTTCATTTCATTTACATCAAAATTATATAAAACAAGTAAGGAAGGCTAAGTTCGGGTGTAACCGAACATTACATACTCAGTTGAGAGCTATGGAGACAAAATAAGGTAAAATCACCATGTAGGAAAATGAACTAGGGTAACCCTGGAATGTGGTTGTATGACATGTGTATCAAATGGAAGGTATTAAATAGTATTTTAAGAGAGAGTAGGCCATAGTTCTATGGATGGACGCCATTTAGGGATATCGCCATAAAGGTGGACCAGGGCTGACTCTAGAATGTGTTTGTACGACATGGGTATCAAATGAAAGCTGTTAATGAGTCTTTTGAAAAGGAGTGATCCTTAGTTCCCTAGGTGGACGCCGTTTCGAGATATCGCCATAAAGGTGGACCAGGGGTGTCTCTAGTTGTACGATATGGGAATCAAATGAAAGGTGTTACTGAGCGTTTTAAGAGGGAGTGGGCATTAGGTCTATAGGTGTACGCCTTTTCGAAATGTCGCCATTAGGGTGGGCCAGGGGTGACTCTAGAATGTGTTTGTACGATATGGGTATCAAACGAAAGGTGTTACTGAGCATTTTAAGAGGGAGTGGGCATTAGGTCCATAGGTGGACGCCTTTTCGAGATATCGCCATTAGGGTGGGCCAGGGGTGACTCTGGAATGTGTTTGTACGATATGGGTATCAAATGAAAGGTGGTAATGAGTATTTTAAAAGGGAGTAATCCTTAGTTCTATAGGTGGACGCCTTTTCGAGATATCGCCATAAAGGTGGCCCAAGGGTGACTCTAGAATGTTTGTACGATATGGGTATCAAACGAAAGGTGTTACTGAGCATTTTAAGAGGGAGTGGGCACTAGGTCTATAGGTGGAGGCCTTTTCGAGATATCGCCATTAGGGTGGGTCAGGGGTGACTCTAGAATGTTTGTACGATATGGGTATCAAACGAAAGGTGTTACTGAGCATTTTAAGAGAAAGTGGGCATTAAAAGGGAGTAATCCTTAGTTCTATAAGTGGACGCCTTTTCGAGATATCGGCATAAAGGTGGACCAAGGGTGACTCTAGAATGTTTGTACGATATGGGTATCAAACGAAAGGTGTTACTGAGCATTTTAAGAGGGAGTGTACATTAGGTATATAGGTGGACGCCTTTTCGAGATATCGCCATTAGGGTGGGCCAGGGGTGACTCTAGAATGTTTGTACGATATGGGTATCAAACGAAAGGTGTTACTGAGCATCTTAAGAGAAAGTGGGCATTAAAAGGGAGTAATCCTTAGTTCTATAGGTGGACGCCTTTTCGAGATATCGCCATTAGGGTGGGCCAGGGGTGACTCTAGAATGTTTGTACGATATGGGTATCAAACGAAAGGTGTTACTGAGCATTTTAAGAGGGAGTGTACATTAGGTATATAGGTGGACGCCTTTTCGAGATATCGCCATTAGGGTGGGCCAGGGGTGACTCTAGAATGTTTGTACGATATGGGTATCAAACGAAAGGTGTTACTGAGCATTTTAAGAGAAAGTGGGCATTAGGTCTATAGGTGTGCGCCTTTTCGAGATATCGCCATTAGGGTGGGCCAGGATGACTCTAGAATGTGTTTCTACGATATGGGTATCAAATGAAAGGTGGTAATGAGTATTTTAAAAGGGAGTAATCCTCAGTTCTATAGGTGGACGCCTTTTCGAGATATCGCCATAAAGGTTGACCAGGGCTGACTCTAGAATGTGTTTGTACGATATGGGTATCAAATGAAAGCTGTTAATGAGTCTTTTGAAAAGGAGTAATCCTTAGTTCCCTAGGTGGACGCCGTTTCGAGATATCGCCATAAAGGTGGACCAGGGGTGTCTCTAGTTGTACGATATGGGAATCAAATGAAAGGTGTTACTGAGCGTTTTAAGAGGGAGTGGGCATTAGGTCTATAGGTGGACGCCTTTTCGAAATGTCGCCATTAGGGTGGGCCAGGGGTGACTCTAGAATGTGTTTGTACGATATGGGTATCAAACGAAAGGTGTTACTGAGCATTTTAAGAGGGAGTGGGCATTAGGTCCATAGGTGGACGCCTTTTCGAGATATCGCCATTAGGGTGGGCCAGGGGTGACTCTGGAATGCGTTTGTACGATATGGGTATCAAATGAAAGGTGGTAATGAGTATTTTAAAAGGGAGTAATCCTTAGTTCTATAGGTGGACGCCTTTTCGAGATATCGCCATAAAGGTGGCCCAAGGGTGACTCTAGAATGTTTGTACGATATGGGTATCAAACGAAAGGTGTTACTGAGCATTTTAAGAGGGAGTGGGCACTAGGTCTATAGGTGGAGGCCTTTTCGAGATATCGCCATTAGGGTGGGTCAGGGGTGACTCTAGAATGTTTGTACGATATGGGTATCAAACGAAAGGTGTTACTGAGCATTTTAAGAGAAAGTGGGCATTAGGTCTATAGGTGGGCGCCTTTTCGAGATATCGCCATTAGGGTGGGCCAGGATGACTCTAGAATGTGTTTCTACGATATGGGTATCAAATGAAAGGTGGTAATGAGTATTTTAAAAGGGAGTAATCCTCAGTTCTATAGGTGGACGCCTTTTCGAGATATCGCCATAAAGGTTGACCAAGGGTGACTCTAGAATGTTTGTACGATATGGGTATCAAACGAAAGGTGTTACTGAGCATTTTAAGAGGCAGTGGGCATTAGGTCTATAGGTGGACGCCTTTTCGAGATATCGCCATTAGGGTGGGCCAGGGGTGACTCTAGAATGTTTGTACGATATGGGTATCAAACGAAAGGTGTTACTGAGCATTTTAAGAGGGAGTGGACACTAGGTCTATAGGTGGACGCCTTTTCGAGATATCGCCATTAGGGTGGGCCAGGGGTGACTCTAGAATGTTTGTACGATATGGGTATCAAAGGAAAGGTGTTACTGAGCATTTTAAAAGGGAGTGGACATTAGGTCTATAGGTGGACGCCTTTTCGAGATATCGCCATTAGGATGGGCCAGGGGTGACTCTAGAATGTTTTTACGATATGGGTATCAAACGAAAGGTGTTACTGAGCATTTTAAGAGGGAGTGGGCATTAGGTCTATAGGTGCACGCCTTTTCGAGATATCGCCATTAGGGTGGGCCAGGGTTGACTCTAGAATGTGTTTGTACGATATGGATATCAAATTAAAGGTATTAATGAGGGTTTTAATAGCGAGTGGCCCTTAGATGTATATGTGAAGCCGTTCTCGCGATATCGACCAAATGTGGATCAGGTGATCCAGAAAATCATCTGTCGGGTACTGCTTATTTATTTGTATATTCAATAACACTAACAGTATTCCTGCCAAGTTTCCAAGGGCTGTTGATTTCGCCTTGTAGAACTTTTTCATTTTCTTCTACTTAATATGGTAGGTGTCACACCTATTTTACAAAGTTTTTTCCAAAGTTATATTTTGCGTCAATAAACCAATCCAGTTACCATGTTTCATCCCTTTTTTCGTATTTGGTATAGAATTATGGCATTTTTTTAATTTTTCGTAATTTTCGATATCGATAAAGTGGGCGTGGTTATGGTCGGATTTCGGCCATTTTTTATACCAAGATAAAGTGAGTTCAGATAAGTACGTGGGCTAAGTTTAGTAAAGATATATCGGTTTTTGCTCAAGTTATTGTGTTAACGGCCGAGCGGAAGGACAGACGGTGGACTGTGTATAAAAACTGGGCGTGGCTTCAACCGATTTCGCCCATTTTCACAGAGAACAGTTAGCGTCATAGAATCTATGCTCCTACCAAATTTCAAAAGGATTGGTAAATTTTTGTTTGACTTATGGCATTAAAAGTATTCTAGACACAATAAATGAAAATGGGCGGAGCCACGCCCATTTTGAAATTTTCTTTTATTTTTATATTTTGTTGCATCATATCATTACTGGAGTTGAATTTTGACATAATTTACTTATATACAGTAAAGATATTAAATTTTTTGTTAAAATTTAAATTAAAAAAAAATTTTTTTTAAAAAGTGGGCGTGTTCTTCATCCAATTTTGCTAATTTTTATTTAGCGCATATATAGCAATAGTAGTAACGTTCCTGCCAAATTTCATCATGATATCTTCAACAACTGCCAAATTACAGCTTGCAAAACTTTTAAATTACCTTCTTGTAAAAGTGGGCGGTGCCACGCCCATTGTCCAAAATCTTACTAATTTTCTATTCTGCGTCATAACGTCAACCTATCTACCAAGTTTCATCGCTTTAACCGCCTTTGGCAATGAATTATCGCATTTTTTCGGTTTTTCGAAATTTTCGATATCGAAAAAGTGGGCGTGGTTATAGTCCGATATCGTTCATTTTAAATAGCGTTCTGAGATGAGTGCTCAGGAACCTACATACCAAATTTCATCAAGATACCTCAAAATTTACTCTAGTTATCGTGTTAACGGACGGACGGACGGAAGGACGGACGGACGGACGGACGGACGGACGGACATGGCTCAATCAAATTTTTTTTGGATCCTGATTATTTTGATATATGGAAGTCTATATCTATCTCGATTCCTTTATATATGTACAACCAACCGTTATCCAATCAAACTTAATATACTCTGTGAGCTCTGCTCAACTGAGTATAAAAAGAAAGGAGTTTGCTATCGAACAATTTTCGAGTTGTTATCTTCCCACCTATTATGGGTGTTCAAATACATTTGAATATTTTCAAAGTACGAAAGCACCACCGTTGAGTTATCGGTTTGTTATAGGACTGTTATCGGCCAGGTATAGAGGAGTTATCGACTGGTTATCAAAGTTAAAAATTTGCCAGAAAAAAAAGATTATCAATAAACCAACGATTTTTCATCGACAAGTTATAGGTTTGCTATCGAAAATTTAGCGATATATTATCGAAAAATAAACAATTTTGTATCGAAAATTATTGAAAAGTTAACAAATATTAATGAAAAAATTTGAGACGCGTTTTTCCAAATGTCACTGCTTCTTATCGAGAAGTTATCAATTTGCTATCGGCGTATTACCACACTGTCATCGGTGTGTTGTAGATTTGTTTTTTATAAGTTATCAATATATTATCGAAAAGTATTGATTATTGATGGAAACACTAACGATATGTTATAAAAAAAAAAGTTTGTTATCGAAAAATCATTGAAATGCTATCATAAATGTGTCGATTCGTTATCGAAATAAAATATTATTGAACTGTTAACGACAACTCTTCGGTTATAAAAGAGACACCGATAAAACTTCAAATTAAAAGCGATGACCTAAATGTGTGTAAGTTAAGGAACATGACTCCACTCAAATCAGGTGGCAAATATAAACAAATTGTTTAAACATTGCTATTTGATTTATTTACGGAATCTGTTGTAACATTCCATTCCCACATACTGACATTGCGTTAGCCAGCTGATGCAATGCCAGGAGTAAAATTACTAAGGTATCGTATTAAGATAAACATCCTATTCAATATTCCTATTGTAAACTATTTGTAAGTTATAAATAAGAGTAAAATGTAAAGCTTAGTCAGTTTTTGAGCAGCATTGAAATAAAATGCAAGAGTTTTTTAAAAACTCAATTAACCCAACATAAACTTTAATTGGCGATCCTGCCAGGAGCCACGCAGTGATAGCCTGTAAAAAGGTTGCGTGTCCTCCGGAGTGAAAAAAAACACTGTAAAAATTAAAATAAAACAAGTATCTCAAAAAAGGAGAGAAAAGGAAGAAAAAACACTGTTAAAATAAAAGAAAACAAGTATCTCTAAAAAGGAGAGAAAAGAAAAAAAACACTGTGAAAACTAAAATAAAACAAGTATCTCTAAAAAAGAGAAAAAAGAAAAAAAAAACACTCTAAAATTAAAGCAAACAAAAAATTTGTCAGCTTACAAGAAACCTAAAAACGCGAAGTACGTAACTCCAGAAAGTGAAAGTACCACCAACATATGAACAGCAGCATTCATCCACAAAGCGAACAAGGATCTAATATAAGGAGGAGAATCCGAAGGCGAAGAAGCGTAAGCTAATGAATAAAATAGTTAAGGTATATGTTAATACAAAGTATGTATAAATCATTATATATATGTACATATAAATTAGAAGATTATAAAAGTGAAAACAAAACAAGAAGAGATAAAGCAAAATTAAAAAATAAAAGTTATATGAAGTGCTGAAAGATTGTGAAAGAAGATTTGAAAAGGATATATAGATCTGGATTCTTTGATAGAAGATTTGACAAAAATGTCACTAAATAGTAATAATAGTACCACTAATATGGATGTAATATCTAAATTGATTGCCGCCAGTACGGCATCATTACGAACGGAAGTAGAGCAAATGAGGCGACAGATACAGGCCATCAACACCAGTGATGCTGTGACCGAGTTTGTACCCGAACAAATAGATTCAAATATAAATTGTGACGAACCTTTAGACGTTATCAAATCTTTGCCTGAGTTTGGGGGTAAGATAAATAATTATGTAAGTTGGCGCGAAGCAGCCAATAATTCCATGTCCTTGTACACAAGGGGAAGTAGGAAATATTTCGCGGCGTTAACAATTTTAAGGAATAAAATTACCCGTGAAGCCAATGATATACTGACCAATCACGGAACAGTTTTGAATTTCGACGCAATTTTAAGTCGTCTGGACTTTGCCTTTGCTGACAAAAGGCCAAGTCATATAATCGAACAGGAGATGAGTGTCCTGAGACAGGGATCGAAATCCCTGATAGGTTTCTATAATGAGGTTAACGAGAAGTTGACGCTTCTCATAAATAAGACCATAATGACTCATGGGACAAGCTCACCCATAACTAAAGAGCTAAACTCTAAAAACAGAGCCACTGCTCTGCGGACCTTTATAACTGGGCTTAATCACCCATTAGATCAAATATTGTTTACCTTGGCACCGAAGGATTTGCCAAATGCGCTTGCCAAGGCTCAAGAGTTAAATGCCAATCAAATGAGGTCACTATTTGCTTTGCAATATTCGCAAAGCCACCCGCAGAAAAGCTTTAATTCATCTCCCCACAGACTTCCTTATAATAATCGGAGAAGTCAGGAGTTTCAGAATAATTTGAGGTACCCGCAGAAAAATAATCCAATATTCGGCGACGATAAAAAAACCCGTCCAGAGCCAATGGATGTAGATCCATCCCTGCAAATTGAGAATAGGCCTAGTAATAGATATATGCCACAGGGAGTTAGAAACAATTTGCAAAACAACAATTTTAATAAAAGAGTTGGAGGTGCGCAAGTCAGTGCGCAACCACAGGAAAAAGTACAACGAGTAAATAATATTAATGAAGGCCATTTTTTAGGCCAAGAGTAAGCTTGCCATATATATATCTGTATGACCAAGCTATAAAAAAAGATTTTGAAATTTTAGTGGACACAGGTGCAACATCCTGTTACATCAGGAAGGGAATTTATAGGAATCCAAAAGAATTGGATATTTATAAGAGGATAAAAACCATTAATGGTTATACAATAATAAGATTTTACCATGAAATTCATCTGTTTGGTGTTAAGGAGATTTTTTACGAAATTGATAGCTTGGAGTCAGATCTCCTTATAGGTTATAATTTATTGCGGAAAGTCAACGCTTTAGTGGATCTGGAAAACCAGAAGTTAATTGTTAATAGAACTGGGAAAATTTATGAATTTGGGGAAAGGAGTGCTATGAAGCACAGTTGTGAAAAAGAAAGTGAGGTTGATAAAGTGAACTTTGTGGAACAAAAATGTTCCACAGCCCCAGCCGATGGTAATACCGGCAATAGTACAGATAATATAAAAAATAGAACAAATGTGGAACAAGAACGTTCCACAGCGCCAGCTGAAGAATGTACCAGCAAAATTCCAAATAATAAAATAAGCCCAAAAGAGGGCAATATAAAAAATCTTCGTCAGAAGATAATTGATGTTATAAAAAAAGAACATAAAGATGTTGATTTGGATTTACCATTCAACACAGATGTCAGAGCAGAAATTCGCATGGATGAGGAAAGACCCATTTGGTCCAAACAATATCTATATCCAATGTCTGTTAATGGTTTTGTTAATGAAGAAGTCCAAAGTCTATTGCGGAAGGGGTGGTGTGATGGTAGCGTGCTCCGCCTATCACACCGTATGCCCTGGGTTCAACTCCCGGGCAAACCAACATCAAAATTTTAGAAATAAAGATTTTTCAATTAGAAGAAAATTTTTCTAAGCGGGGTCGCCCCTCGGCAGTGTCTGGCAAGCGCTCCGATTGTATTTCTGCCATGAAAAGCTCTCAGTGAAAACTCATCTGCCTTGCAGATGCCGTTCGGAGTCGGCATAAAACATGTAGGTCCCGTCCGGCCAATTTGTAGGGAAAAATCAAGAGGAGCACGACGCAAATTGGAAGAGAAGCTCGGCCTTAGATCTCTTCGGAGGTTATAGCGCCTTACATTTATTTATTTTTTTTTATAAGAGTCCATATAACTCTCCATGTTGGGTAGTTCCAAAAAAGGGAATTAATAAGGATGGAAGTCCTAAGCTACGCTTAGTGATTGATTTTAAAAAAATAAACGAAAAAACCATTCCGGATAGATATCCGATGCCGAATCCAGAGATCATTCTTTCAAATTTGGGGGAATCAAAATATTTTTCAACGATAGATCTCGAATCTGGATTTCATCAAATATTAATGAGAGAAGAGGATATTGAAAAAACGGCTTTCTCTGTTAATAACGGGAAGTATGAGTATGTGCGGATGCCCTTTGGCCTTCGCAACGCGCCCAGCATATTCCAGCGGACTATGAATAATATTTTGCATGAATATATCGGGAAGTTTTGTCATGTCTATATTGATGACATTATAGTATATTCACGTAATTTGGAGGATCATTTGAAACATTTAGAATTGGTAATAGAAGTACTAAAAAAGGCCCATATGAAAATATCTCTAGAAAAGTCTAGGTTTATTGAGCAAGAAGTTGAGTTTCTGGGATACATTGTATCTCATAAGGTCATTAAAACCGATCCAAAGAAAGTAGAAGCAATAAAAAATTATCCAATACCAAGAACTCTACGTCAGGTTAGAGCATTTTTAGGTTTAACGGGATATTACAGGAAATTTATAGAAGGTTACGCTAAAAAACCAATTACAAAATATTTACAAGGGGAAAATGGTAAAATCTCCCAAATTAAATCAAAAAAAAATATTGTCAATCTAGACCAAGAGGCAATAGCTGCTTGCGAAAAACTAAAGGTATTGTTGTGTCGGCAGATAGAACTGATACAACCAGATTTTACAAAAAAATTTGTTCTAACAACAGATGCATCAAATGTAGCCGTAGGAGATGTGTTATCTCAAGAGGGGAGACCAGTGACTTTTATTTCAAAAAAATTAACCACGACTGAAAAAAACTATGCGACAAATGAAAAGGAATTATTTGCCATTGTGTGGGCATTGAAGAATTTACGAAATTATCTTTATTCGGTGAGAGATTTGGAGATTCACACCGACCATCAACCATTATCATTTACAATTTCTGAAAGAAATCCAAATATCAAAATGAAAAGATGGAGGGCATTTATTGAGGAGTTTTCCCCAAAAATTATTTATAAACCAGGTGCAATAAATATGGTTGCAGATGCTTTATCCCGGCAAATTTTAAATAATGTAACAGAGTCGGAAAATGATGAAAGTAACTCAAGCGACTCTTTAACTAATACACAACATTCTGCAGAAAGTAGTGATGAATGTCAAATTGCTGCAACAAAAAAACCATTAAATCATTTCAAACAGCAAATCCTTATTGATAAGGGTGCTAGAATTACAGCCTTAGAAGCCATATTTCCATTTAATAACAAACGCTTTTTGATCGAATATGATCAACCTGAAAATATTCCTTCGGTTTTGACAGAATATTTGAACCCAAAATTGGTTACCGCAATTTACTGCACACCAGAGGTGCTTTATGGAATTAAACATGTCTTAAGAGAAACTTACCCATCGACCAAATTTATGCATTCTAGATCTTTCCCTAATGATATTACTAATAGGGAGGACCAAGCGGCTATTATAGAACAAGCTCATAATCGCGCACACCGCAATTATAGAGAAAACTTAAAACAAATCAAAGATCAGTACTATTGGCCCGAAATGTATAAGCAATTTAAACAATATTCAAGAAATTGCGAAGTATGTAACAGGAATAAATACGACAGGCATCCGAAAAAGATTCCAATTGGGGAAGTTCCAATACCGGAAAGAGAGGGAGAACAAGTTCATATTGATATTTTTTATGCTCAACATTTGAAATTTATTACTTGCGTTGATGCATATTCTAAATATTTGGTAGTAAAGCAAATTGAAGATAAAATTAATTTGGAGGAAAAAGAGTGCATTCGACCGTAATAGAAATTGCGCGTTGCATTAAACACGAATATAATTTAATAAGTTTTGCTGAGTCGATATATCGTGCTGTGCATCAATACAATAAAACGATCCACTCAGTAATAGAAGAAAAACCATTTCAAATACTTTTTAATAAAGTGCCACTTGATGCAGTTTGGTGACCTTTTCCATGTTACAAATTTAACTTATTTTTCCGAAATATTACTAATAGATCAGGAGGATTACAACAAAAATTTAGGTTATGATAATGTTAGGGAAATTGACATACGTGACGAGTTTCATATCAATATGGACCCAGAAATAGAGCTAATACAGACGTTGTTAGGGCAATTAAAAAAACGGAGAGACGTTTAAAAAGAGGAATTAATGAATTAGGGACTTTATGGAAGTGGATAGCCGGTACCCCGGATAACGACGATTTAGTTTTGGTAAATAATAAATTAAACGAGTTAATTTTAAATAACAATAAACAATTTATGACAAATTCAGAAGTATTTAAAGTTATTTCTCAATTATCAGAGACAATAAAAAACGCAAATAAAAATGATCATGCTACACAACTAAGGAAACGTAGGAATAAATTTTTACTAAATGAATTACAGAATATTATTCATACAATAACTTTAGGAAAATTAGGAATTTTGAATCCAGCAATTCTACATTTAGATGAAATTAGAGACATTATTGCAAACGAACATGGACGATTGAGTGTGACAGATTTAATAGATATTTCTAATTTTAAAATATTACAGAATAAAGATTTAATAGTTATTTATATTAGGTATCCAAAAATTTTTTTAGATTGTAAATTTTACGAAGTAAGAGCAATAGCTAAGCAAGATGGTGAGTTATTTATCGAAAAAGAGATTGCAAAATGTGAGAATCAATATGTAAATGTTAAAAATTGTAAGAAAGAAATAGTGAATGTATATTGTGAAATAAAATCTTCAAATTCTTGTTTAGTGGATATTTTGTTAGGAAAATCGACTAGATGTATAAAAATTAAAGAGAGGAATAAAGAAATTGATGTAATAAAAGATGGTGTTATTTTAGTTTCAGGAAATCATACTGTTGACAATCATAATGTAAATGGAATTTATCTCGTAACTTTTAAAAATCAGTCAAAAATTGACAATGTAACTTATGAGAACACAGATGCAAAAATATGGAAATATGTAAAAAATAATAAATTCAATAACTTTGAAATTGTTAAATATATAGAATCTGAAGACTTAAATTTAAAATTTGAAAATATAAGCTTTATTGATGTCATAAAAGGTGAAATAAAATCAAAACCCATATTTTGGATAGGTTTAATAACAGTAACAGTTTTATTTATGATAATAGTATTAGTCAAAGCTGCTAATCAATACAAAATATTTAAGCAAAGAAAACAAACTGAAATTAATGAAAAGATATTTAAAAACTTGAGTTCTCAAATTGAAATATTAACTAATTCACTGAATGAAACAGGGACGTTTCATCTGAAGAAAGGGGGGAGTTAAGGAACATGACTCCACTCAAATCAGGTGGCAAATATAAACAAATTGTTTAAACATTGCTATTTGATTTATTTACGGAATCTGTTGTAACATTCCATTCCCACATACTGACATTGCGTTAGCCAGCTGATGCAATGCCAGGAGTAAAATAACTAAGGTATCGTATTAAGATAAACATCCTATTCAATATTCCTATTGTAAACTATTTGTAAGTTATAAATAAGAGTAAAATGTAAAGCTTAGTCAGTTTTTGAGCAGCATTGAAATAAAATGCAAGAGTTTTTTAAAAACTCAATTAACCCAACATAAACTTTAATTTGTAAGAAATCGATAATAAGCCGATAAGAAACCAATAAGAAAACCATGACAAACTGATAACAAATCGAAAACTCGACGGCAATAGTTCGCTATCAATAAGAAACCGATAATGGTACAATAACTTGTCGGTATGGGTGGCTACAAATAAGAAGCAAACGAATCCATTCCCGAAAAGCCCAAAATTTTCTGCGACTGGTAAAGTTACCTCTCATGTTGTTTGACTACAATCCCTGAGCGAGCTCTAGTTAACTTAGAAACATTAGTTTTCTAGAGGCGCAACTGTATGTTTACACACAGAACTTTATGAGTGTTTGCTACTCACATCTTTTTGTTTTTCTTCATGGAACTTCTTTTGTGTAGCCCTCGCATTGCGCACGTGGCCGTTGTTGAGATTCATAACCCCCTTACGGCACCATTCAAAATACAAATATTTAAGCTACTTAATGTGAAAAATATACTTTGATACATCAGCAAAGAACAAAATTACACAAGAATATGCTGCACGTACACACTAGGATGACTTTCTGCACTGACCGAATGTCGATATTACCTATTCAAATCAGTGATGCACAGCGTCGTCAGATCTTCGAATCATTTGACTGAACTGGCCGGTCAACAAAGACCTCACATAAACCGAATGTGTCCATAGTGCTACCAGAATTTGTTTGATGACCAAACGGAAGAGCGCCAATTAGGTGCTACGACTTATGTCATACAATAACTCAGTGCTCTTGGCAAATACTAGAAGTTTTCTAGGACCTAGCTTAATTGCTGCCTTCGAATACATACGCATTTTTTTTTTTTTGCAGTATTATGTCATTACATGGAGAATGTTGGAATATAGAACTCCCGCATGAGATGTTTATTGCTTGAGGTAAAAGCTGATTGACTGCTTGCTTTATAAAATCTCTGTGGCTGCGCTCATAGTTTTCCGAAGCTTGAGAGCTTCACCTCAAATATACCACTGATTTAAATCCAAACAGTTGCATTCACATCTGCCTAGAACACGAAAAAGGATCGAACGCGGCCAAATACATATATAGTTTCAATAAAGGGCATAACAAAATAAAGCTAAAGCACAAAAAAAAAAAAAATGTTGGTAAACAAAATATTACAATATGATGAGCCGAAGCTCCGATTAATCTACCTATACTTGCACTTAAAAAGCATTGAAATAAAATTGTATTCAGGTAAAGAATCCAAAGTGTACATAGCTATAAAATTAGCATTGTGTAAGATCATCAAGAAAGACCAATATGGGGCCACATATGCTTCAAATGGCAAATTTCAAAAGTATTAAACCATAAGTTAAAATGTATACTAAAGTTTGTATGTATGTGTATATATAATATTCATATAGTAGCGCGTGTGGATTTGCAGTACACTTCATTTGAATGTGCTTAAGTGTTTCATATTCCGTATTTTTTACCTTTTCTACCTACACTTAATGTATGTGTGTAAAAGCCAATCTCTTTGATGCAGTATAGCTAAGTATATTTGTATACTTATATATAGGAATCTATTCTTTAATCTATACATGAAAAGCAGGCATAGCATTTGTGTGGATAAATAATTTATTTGTTCGTTTTTGGCATTGTTATATGGTCATGGCAACACTTTTAGCTAAACACTAAGCCGCTTGTGATTTTAGGAATACAAACTTAAGTATGTGAGAGTATGCACATATTTTAAACAATATTTTTATGCATTGCAGTAAGCACACAAAAGGCGTAGTGAATGCTAAAGTATTGAAAGTGGCAATAAGTAGATTCCAGAGAACATAACAAGTGCCTGTGTAGGTGTAATATATTGTAAAACAAGCTGCCCGGCTCGGCTTTCCACATTTTCTGTACATATTCCAAATAGTATTTCTGTGATTTGACCTCGATGCGTTACGACCTTTATTAAATTCTATTTTGCTTGACCTTCCAGCCTAGCTAAGCGTGGGGCAGTTGAGGGCGAGCAGTTTAATGTGAGTTATAAGGGAGTAATTTGATGTGCTTGTAGGCGTATGAGTTGTGGCACAGTGGATGACGTACCCGACTCAAACGTTTGGGGTTGCAGGTTCAAAGCCCATTGCAACCAAGCATTTTTTATATTTATTATTTTTTTTAATGTGTTTAATTTTATAAGTTTATTATTTTTAATTTTATTTATGGTGTATTTAAAACACTGGGTGATGTAAAGCATCGGTACACCTTTATTTATTTAATTTGTGGCGAGCATAGGGAACTCTGAGGTTTCGCTCTAATGAGCCACCTCATCTTCTATTTGAATACCCCTTAAAAAATGTGATGTGGAGGCGAGCACTGGGCTCTGAGGTATTGGCACCCCATCTTCTACTCGAAGAACCTCTATGTATTTAATTTGGAGCGAGCATAGGGAACTCTGAGGTTTCGCTCTAATGAGCCACCTCATCTTCTATTTGAAGAGCCCTTTCAAAATGTGAGGTGGAGGCGAGCACTGGGCTCTGAGGTATTGGCACCCCATCTTCTACTCGAAGAACCTCAATTTTAAATTGAAAACTAAAACTATGTCTTTAGAATATTTCATAAGGCGGATGAGAATTTCAGCGCCTATGAAACAAACGACAGAAAAAAACTCATAGTTTAAGTCGCTTAAACACAGCCCATTACTGAATGTGGAGGCAAGGCTGCCTGGCTGTCTGCCATACTAAGCATCTCAATCAGGAATAAGCCCGACCGTAGACATTCTCTACCACAAATTTCTATTGCATGGATTTCTGCTTGAAAATTAGGGGGTGGTCGTTGTTGTTGTTGTAGAGATAAGGACACTTCCCGAACGTCTTGGGTGTATTATTGATGTTGATGGTCCTTTGCCTGATGCAGATCCGGTACGTTCCGGTAGCAAGCCCATGAGGAGTTCGGGGTTGCCAGAGCCTCGGCTGTTAATGAAACAGGATTCGCCACGCATAGGTGAGGTTGACAATTGGGTTGGGGAAGCTATATATTGCGCTGGTAATCCCTTTAAAGGGTTGCGCTACACAACCCCTTCAATCTATTTGGTAGTTTAGTCGCCTCTTACGACTGTCATTCCTACCGCTGTGATAGCAGAAAGTGTTACTTCATTCTCTATTTACTCATTGCACCCGTTATGCCAATACAAACTAGTCGATGCAGTTTACTTAAGTTTGTTATTGCGTGGTCTTTGGCCACCAAAGAAAGGAAGCATATGTGATTATTGGCTTTACAAAGTATTAAATGTACATTTTATCATTTTGGAAGTCCTGGTCTCCTGAAGTGGTGAATATATGTAAGTCATTGCGTCGTGCGTATTTTCGTGTAAATAACGCAGAGAAGGAGGCAATGCCAGAGAACCAGCCGATGCTGGATGGCTAAACATCTGTTTCTTGGCTTAAGGTGTCTATAAGGTGAAGGTTTTAAATTGCATACAGGTCACAATACAGTATCTTGTTGGGGAACGGTTAAAAAGAGTTCTTCTATTACAAATATAAAAGAGGCTCTGTACTGAGGTGGATGAAAATAATGATGCTTATAGCTATCATTATCACCCCCAGCGGATTAAGGGGCTTAGAATGTACTTAGAATATATGCCTCTCGTAAAACGCGACTAAAATACCAAATCGATTGAAGGGCTTGTGTAGCGCAATTTATAGCTTCTCAAACCCAATTGTCAACGTCACCTACCCGTGGCGAATCCTATTTCATTAACAGCCGAGGCTCTGGCGACCCCTAAGTCCTGATGGATCTATGGCGTGGGAGGGCGGTATGGCTTAGAAGATTTCATGTGGTCTTACGAAAACGTTCCCGAGATGGTTCGGCTAGTACCTTTATGGTGCTTGTTACCGGAACGTACCGGATCTGCCTCCGGCAAAGGACCATCAATATCGATAACACTCCCCAAGGCCTTCGGGGAGTGTCCTTATCGCTACAACAATAACAAAATCACGTTGGAGAAGCCAAAAGGGGGATAACAAAGAAAATAAGGAATAAAAATGAAAGGAAAGAAAAATAAAATAACGGAAAATAAAGGAAAGAAAATGAAAGTAAACAAAAGCAACCAAAATAAAAAAGAAAAGAAACGTAGTGGAAGGTAGAGCTTAGAAATGAAAACCAAAGTCGGTACAGAAACCAGACGGCGTGTAAGCAATTTGTCATCGTACTGTTACTGGTTTGCTATCGATAAGGTATCGGTTTGATATAGGTGTGTCATCGACGAGTTAAAGATTTTCTATCAAAATCTTAACAGAGTACAATGAGTAGCAAAGGTGGTCAATGAGTAAGTGATTTTTTACCGATGAGTTATAGGATTGCTGTCGAAAAGAAAGTGATTAATTATCGAGAAGGTACCGATTATCTATCAAATAATTACCGACATGTTACCAAAAAGTTATCGAGAAGTCATCGATAAGTTATCGATTTACTATTCACAAGCTATAGATATGTATTCATAAATTTAACAGTTTGTTATTGGTGTTTCCTTACTTTGTTATTAAAAATGTGTCGATTTGTTTCCGAAAAATTAACGACCTGAAGCAAAACAGATATCGACTTGATATCAAAAACCTTAAATTTTTTTCGGACTGTTACCAATTAGTAATTGGTGTGAGTGATATCGCTTTGTTATCGACGAATCAACGATTAGTTACGAGACAGATACGAATAAACCTACAGTACAAAATCGATAAAACTTCTGTGAAAAAAAAGCAAAGACTGGGCGATACGAAACCGATAGCAAGTCGACAATAAAAAAATAACTTGTCGGTATCGGTGATTACCGATAAGAGGCCGCCGAGGTTCTACCAAAGAGGTCCGAAATTATTTACTTTTTCCAATAAAGTTGTCCCTATTGAGGTTTAGCTTGAACCTCTTGGCGAGCTCTAGTTTACTTAACAATAGGTTTCAAGACCATTAGACCAGTATCTTTACACATCACACGTCACGAGTGCTTGGAACTCAAGCCTCTTTTTACCCTTTTGTTTCATTATTTTCGTGCTCTGATAGAAGTATTAGGTTTTCAGTTTCTAGCTCAGCGAGAAATCATATAAATATCAAATATGAGATTCCTACAATTTTTAATACCTCTAAATATTTCGATGCCTTCCCCATCTTGTAATTTTTTTTGCAGTAGTACTACACCGAGGGTCCTGGGCTCAACTCCCGGTTAAAGAATCATCAAAAATTTAGAAAAAATGTCCTTCAATTACACCTCGAGTTCATCAATCACAAGACGAACAGACAGCCTGATTCCCTACCTGCGTTTCGAGGGCGAACTTAAGACCTCAACAGAGGTGGACGGTTGGCGCAAGGGTGCTCAAATGGCGGACGAGGCGATACATGTGTACACAGATGGTTCCAAGGTAGTGAAAGGAGAGGAGTCTGCGGTATACTGTGCTGATCCGGAAATAAAAAGTTCCTGCAGGCTGCCGGATTACTGTAGCGTTTTCCAAGCGGAAAAAGTAGCCGTAACCAAAGCAGTAGAAACCCTAGAAGAAAATAGAACAAGCTGCAATTAAGACAATAATCTCACATACCACAGCATCTAAATGCGCATTTGAGTGTAAGCAGTCCCTAGAGATAATCGTGAGAGGGAGAAGCATACATCTATATTGGTTCTCAGGGCATATGGGAATAGATAGGAATGAATAAGCAGATGGTGTAGCTAAAAGGGGCGCATCCTTTGAAGCCTGCTCCATGGACGTCCCAATTAGACTGATCGACCAAGCAGGAAATGCGTGGGTTCAAGCGCGGGGCTGTAATGTGTCGAAGATTATGTGCAGGTCTTACAACCTTAGACTAAGAAAGTTGTTTCTATCATTAAAAAAGAGAGGACTGTAGACTCATGACAAGTATTGTGGCTGGACACTGCCTTCTGGCGTGCAGGTCTTACAACCTTAGACTAACAAAGTTGTTTCTATCATTAAAAAGAGAGGACTGTAGACTCATGACAAGTATTCTGGCTGGACACTGCCTTCTGGCGTCACATGCCTTTAAATTAGGCTTGGTCAGTGATAGCAGATGTAGGAAGTGCGGGCTGGAGGAGGGAACGATCGAGCACGTTCTGTGCTCTTGCCCTGCACTTGCCAGTTAAGACTCCAGCTATTAGGAGTGATACAGCTTTCAGATCTAAAGCAGCAAGTGGCTTAAATCCTAGGAAGCTTCTGATATTTGCCAAGAGGACGGAGTTATTTTATAACATAGGTCCTGGTTTTTGGTAGGGTTTTTCAGTTTGGTCGTTAAAACAAACTTCTGGTAACACTACGGACTTATTCAGCCTGTGAGGTCCTCATGGACCGTTCAGTTCACCTAACCTAACCTACACCTCGAGTGTATTTTTGTTATGAAAAAGCTTATCATTCATATTGGTTCCGTCACTCCAATTTGTAGGGAAAGAATTAAAGAGCACGACACAAATTGGGAGAGAAGCTCGGCCTAAATCTCTTCAGAGCTAAATCGCGCCTAGTATTTGATTTTATGTTCAAATGTTTCTGTGCTATCGGGATGTTCCTCCAAAATTCTCTTAGATAGATTCAAGAAATTTGGATATTATATTTAAAAAATTTTTCTGACAAAACAAATCGAACAAGAAAACTGAACCCTTAAAAAAATTTCACGGGTCCAGCTGTAATCCTTCTCCAACCAAACTATTTACGCTTTACTTAAAATTAAACTTTTAGTTACACTTTTGTTTCTTTCTTTTATTTTGCCTACCACATTATTGCATGTTTTACTTACTTTTCCTCAGCCAATAAAATCTCGACAAACTTTTTGTTCTGCCACGGAAAGTGCTCAAGCATATAGTTTTATTATATAAAGTTCGAGACTGCAAAAACAATAACAAATACTATATATAAAAATATTTGTTAACACTTTCCTAATCGTTATTTTTAAAAGTAGATAGCTATTGTTGTTGTAACATATTTATTTACTTCGGATGACTTTAAGTTTCTCCTTACGCACTTTTTATAAATATACACATACGCACATATTAAATTAGCTGTTAGGTGAACTTCTTATCATTACCGATGTAAGAATTTCTAATAAATAGGTTAAGAGAAAGAAAATAGAATAAATGCTTTTCATTCTTAAATAAATATTTCTAGCAATTTTCTTCATGATTTTTAACTTTTAAGTACTAAGGTGGTGGTAAATTTTACCCCTCGTAGTTTGTTTTCTCTCTTAATATCTTCAGTTGATCGCTATCAATTTCATTTTCTTTGTATCTTCTCTTTATCCTATTAGTATTATACAGTTGTGTTTGGACAGCCGTGGGTATTGTATTAGCGGACATATACAGGGCTGGTTTCAAAATTAACACTCGTCCGGGGTTACGTATTACATAATTTTATATATAAAATAATATAATTATACCTGTCATGAACATGAAAAGGTATATTAACTTTGGTCCGATGTTTGCAACGTTGAGAAATATAGAAGATAGACTCACCATTAAGCATACCGAAATGATCAAGGCGACGAACTGAGTTGACATAGCCATGCCCGTCTGTCCGACCGTCTGTCCGTCCGTCTGTCTGTTTGAATGCAAACTAGTCCCTCAAATTTTGAGATATCTCAATGAAATTTGGCACAAGGATGCATTTTTGTATTATATTAGACATTTGTCGGATCCGGTAGGATCGGACCACTATAACATATATCTCCCATACAACCGATCGTTAAGATAAGACGAATTTGGTAATTTCTGCCGAAAATTTAGAAAGTATAAACGTTAAACTCGGTGATATATATTCTAATATATCATAGAAGATTTCCTGAAAAAATCACTTTGATTGGAGCTATATGTATATAGTATATACCTATCCCATACAACCGATCGTTCAGATAAGGAGGTTTTTGTCATTTTTAAACGGTTTTATTTAGCTTGAGTTGACAGGCTGCACGGCCGCATGCACGGCCGTTGTGAACGAATCTTGTAATTGAAATTTAAGTAACTTCCCGATAAGCTACAAGCTTGAAACTTGGAATATAGTTCAGAAACCGATGACAATGGAATAATAAGAAAAAAATCGCCGCTAGGTGGCGCAAGGATCGAGATATTCGCAAAATTCGCATTTGTGGTCCGATTTGTCTCATATTTGGAACACATAATACATGCAAGAATAGAAATCGACCTGTGAAAAAAAATCTCCGCTAGGTGGCGCATGGATCGAGATATTCGCAAAATACGCATTTGTGGTCCGATTTGTCTCATATTTGGAACACATAATACATGCAAGAATAGAAATCGACTTGTGAAAAAAATCGCCGCTAGGTGGCGCATGGATCGAGATATTCGCAAAATACGCATTTGTGGTCCGATTTGTCTCATATTTGGAACACATAATACATGCAAGAATAGAAATCGACCTGTGAAAAAAAATCTCCGCTAGGTGGCGCATGGATCGAGATATTCACAAAAATCGTATTTGTGGTCCGATTTGGCTCATATTTGGAACGCATAATACATACAAGAATACAAAGCGACCTATCAAAAAAAATCGCCGCTAGGTGGCGCGAGGATCGAGATATTAACAAATATCGTATTTGTGGTCCCATTTGATTTGGTCCATATTTGGAACGCATAATACATACATGAATAGAAAGCGACCTATGATGGCCGATTTGGCTCATATTTGGAACAAATATTGCATACAGTCCAGTAGAAGTGACATCAAAATATTTTGGAGTTGGAGGAGGGACAAGCATGCGTGGCGCATAGTCGAGTAAAGTCTTTGGAAGGATTATGTATTGAGGACTTAGGTTGTAACAAATTGTCAGGAAAGAGTTCTTGTAATAATGAGTCACTAAATGAACTAAATAGAATGAGAAATAATAGGCAATTAAATAAAGACTAAAAACTTGAAAATAAAATAATTAAAAAAAATTTTAAGTTAAACGGTTTTATTGAAAACAATATTTACATGAAGTAATAATAATACTAAAAGCTAAAAAATAATTAGGTAGGTCCTAGGTACTAGTCATCACACTCCTCATCAATCTAGGCCGTTGATAAGACAATTAAATAAAAGCATTGGACGCGTCAAATATCTATTGATAGTTATAAGTAAAACCAACTGAACCTTAATCAGGTTGTGCTACGCCTCACATTTTTAGAAATTTCACGCGCCCAACGTTTTTATTTAATTGTCTGATCAACGCCCTAGATTGATAAGGAGTGTGATGACTAGTACCTAGGACCTACCTAATTATTTTCCAGCTTTTCGTATTATTATTATTTCATGTAAGTATTGTTTTCAATAAAACCGTTTAACTTAAACATTTTTTTTTAATTATTTTATTTATTTTATATTTATCTTAAAAATCGTTTAGGCTTGTACACCTGTTCAATATATATTTCTTATCTTATAAATCCGATTATTTGGAGATTACGAACGGGATAAGGTTATTTATCAGCCCCATTCATGAAAGGTATGAAGTCTTCGGCACAGCCCGTCCTTACTTGTTTTTGTTTGTTTTCCTTTTTGTGATTCTAATGTCATAAATTTGGCTGTGAAAATTGTCTTTATGTGTTTTTGATTTTTTTTTTACAATTTTTTTAAGTTATGTTTGTTCTTTTTTTTTAAGTTATGTTTGTGCTTTTTTTGTTTTAAGAAAAATGGCTATGAAACAAAATCCTTGTTTTGTTAAACTAGAAGTTCAATTTCTATAAATTTATTATTTTATTCATTTAAAAATATTTTTTATTATTCCAATTAAAAACAAATAATTTAAGCAAATTTTTTCGTCCAAACATTTCACCTCAGTAGTTAAAGGTTAAGGAAACTTACATTTACTTTCTTGTTTATATTAATTCGCTTTTCTCCTTCTTGGAAATGATATTTAGGCAAACTTCCGCTAAAGAATAGGCATCTAACGGAAAAAATTTATTCCGAAAAATTTCTAAACTGGTTATCGAAATATTATCAATTGATAATCAAAAAGCTACGATGTGATATCGAAATCCTAAAGATTTTTTTACGACTGTTACTGATTTTTTAACGGTTTGTGATCGATTGGAACTAAGGTGTACTCTCCTCAATCCACAAGAAAGATGATCCTGCAAACCGCGCAAATTACCGCGGAATCGCTTTTAAGGCCCATAGTCTACAAACAGATTGGACCTTATCAGTGCGGCTTCAAACCCGGTAAATCTGCTACTGACCAGATTTTCACAAAGCGCCATATCCTGTAGAAGACTGACGATAAGAGAATCGACACCCACCATCCTTTCGTCGGCTTCAAACTAGCCTTTGGTAGCGCGAAAAGAAGCTGCTTGTATACAGCTATGTCTGAATTTAAGTTTCCTGCAAAGTATATAAGTTTCTACCAAATGACGTTGAGCAACAGCACCAGCTCGGTAAGGATTGGAAAAACCTCTCCGAGTAGCCCAAGTCCAAACGAAGCTTCATAGAAAGCGACTCTTTCGTGCGTTTTCTTTAATATATCTTTTCTAGCGATATATATAATACTCCTATATTGCTGCAACAGGAAAGATACACTCGCAAACATCAGAATGCCGATATATTGCTGTTTAAATGTTTTTGTACTCAGCTGAGCAGAGCTCACAGAAAATATTAATTTTGTTCGCATAAAGGTACCCCGTAACGGCATAAACTAATCGAGATAGATAGAGACTTCTATATATCAAAATGATCTGGGCGAAAAGCTGAATTCATTTAGCCATGTCCGTCGCATCAGGCGAAACTGTTGCTCAACAAGGAGTCACTGTCTTTCTTGGAGCGCGCGGATGGCGACATTAAATTCGGTTTCGACATCATGAGGATTAAGGTTTACTCGAACGACCTGAAGGCGGTCTATGATCCGGCGCTGGAAATAGAGCCAGAGAAAGCGGAGAGCGAGGAGGAGGAGGACGCAGAACCAAATACGGTCAGTCCGATGGATGACACGTTGGGCGGGGAGGCGTCTTTGATCTCCTCGCTAACGCTGAACAGGCTTAGTGGTTACACTGGAGAGGAGCCAATGGCTGATGAAGACGGCGACTTGACAGTGGTAGAGGTGGGCGGTGCGGGTCCTACAAATCAACCTCCACCATTGTGCTGCTCCAGTTTTCCAGTGGGGCAGCTGATGTAGCCCTTATCCAAGAGCCTTGGGTAGCAGAGCATAATATTTGCAGGCTTAAAGCGAAAGGATTGTCGTTGGTGAGTGGTGCCACACATGGGAAACCAAGAGCTTGCATCTTTGTAAGATCTGAACAAACTTTTCTTTTTCTCCCCCAGTTTAGCGACGAGGATGCTACACCTATGACGTTGACGGTCGGTGGTACTGATATTACACTGACGTCCTTTTACTTTCCTCATGAGGAGTCGGCTCCAATGGAGATAGTCTGTAAGATAGCTCGGAATGCAAAGGGCCCCTAATACTAGCGGGAGATGCCAATGGGAAACACGAGGCGTGGGGAAATGGGGACACGAACGAGAGGGGTGAGTCACTCTTTGATTTTGTTATTTATTATAACATTAAGATTTGTAATACGGGTTCGGTGCCCACGTTTGTTAATAAGAGCAGACAGGAGGTTCTGGACGTCACTCTCGGGCAGCGGGGAATCTATGATAAAAAATTTGATGGTGCTTGATGACCACTTTTTTCGGATCATAGATTTGTCCGCTTCGACCTCGGCGGGGTGGGGCACAAAACCGTCCGGCATAGGAACTTTAAAAACGCCAACTGGCTTATCTACAGTGAGGAGCTTCAAAAGAGGCTCCCAGGATTTAGTGTTCATATACCCCAGAACTCTGCAGAGCTGGATAATATGGTTCACTCGTCACGAAGGCATGCGGGGAGGCTCTTGATAAGGCATGTGCTAGGAAGAAATCCCTTTGCTTGCTCCTGAGTACGCACTTTCCGGGCGCTAGTTGAACTGGAGGGAGACTCACACTGACAAGCCGTATAAGGAAAGTTCATTACTATGGGTAAAATTAAGTGGTCTCTAACTTCGTTCAAGCCCTTCAAACTACCAGGGCCGGATAGGTTGGCTCCGGTACAACTCCAGCAAAAACTTGAGCTGAGTTCTTTGTGGTTGTATAACATTTTCAAACGACTTGGGCTCTATGCCATGTTCCACGGGGTTGGAAGGATTCAAGAGTCACCTTTATACCAAAAGCTAGAATGACGTGTCACGTGACCCCTAAAGACTTCAGACCGATTTGTCTGACATCTTTCCAGCAGAAGACACTCGAGAGGTTAAAGGACTCTACACTAAGGGAGTCCTTGGATGGGAAGTTATCGATATCCCAAAACGCGTATATGAATGGGAAGTCCACGGAGACCCTGACGTTGAGGGACTCTGCCAAATACCTAGGAGTAATTTTGGATATGAAACTACCCTGGAGGGAAAACGCTCAGGAGCGTGTGAAAAAAGCAACGGCGGCACTGTACAGCTGTAGGGTAGCTGTTATGCGAAGATGCGGACTATCGCCGGATATTACCCTATGGCTCTACACCGCTGAAGTTAGGCCAATCCTTTTATATGGGACAGTGGTCTGGTGGAAGAGCTTTGATACTAAATCAAGCCAACGGGTATTCCAGAAGGTACGAAAAAGTGCTCTAATCTGCGTGGGGGTTGCTCTCCCCACCACCCCTGCGAAGGCGCTGGACACTATTTTTAATGTGTCGCCAATAGATTTAATGGCCAAGCAATGTGCGGCCTTTAATGTTCTGCGGCTGCGAGAGTTAACGCCTTCGTCGGACTATTGCGCTCCGACTGTATTTTTCAATATGAAATACTATGTTATTATCCCGGAAAGGGATTATTGGTTGAAGGAGCCGCCGCACCTGAGCAACAGGCTCCAGAAATATACTGACGGCTCCAAACTGGATAATAAGGTGGGTAACGGTGTCTTTGCACCTCAAATAGGGTGGAATCTATCACTTAGCCCAGCCGATCGTTGCAGCGTCTTTCAGGCGGAGGTGGCTGCTATACATGAGGCTGCAGATTACCCGGGGAAGGATGCTCAAGGTATAACCAAATTTTTATTTACTCTGACAGCCAGGCTGCACTGAAAGCACTTGGATCGGTCACATGTAAGTCCAGGACAGTAGAGAAGTACCGCAAATCTCTTAACGAGATCGCTGAGCAAACTTCCCTCAGTCTGGCGTGGCTGCCTGGACACTGGGATATACCGGATAATGAGATGGCTGACGCACTTTCAAGATGGGGCACATCCGTTCCGCTTTCGTCGTCCTAGAAGGGATTGAGTACGCCGCTCGCTACCTGTAAGCTCACTTTGAAAGGGATATTCCTTAGGGGGCGAGTATGAGCTGGAGCAATCTTGAATCCTGCTACCACTCTAAGCTTGTGTGGCCTTAATGGGACACGAGACGCACAAAAAGTTTTCTTCTTCTTGGAAGGGGGGCATATCTCTCGTGGTTGGACTTATAACCGGCGACATAGCCATCGGGAGGCATGCGAAACGGCTGGGTGATTCCTATAATGATTACCGCAGGAGCTGCAAAAACGAAGAGGAGATAGAAACAGTCAAACATTTTCTGTGCGATTTTCCCGCGCTTTAGCACAAGAGGAAGAAATCTCTGGGATCTTCCTTCTTTATCGATCTTTGTGGTCTGGCTAAGTTGGAACCTAAGAAACTCCTGACGTTTGCTGCATCGACCTGTTGGTTTGAGTAGGGGAGAGATCCACGTGGTATCACAATGGGACCTTTTTGGCCCTAAGTGCACTGGTGCTCGCACCGGTGGCCACTCTAACCTAACCTAACCTAGCCAGGTCCGTCCGTCCGTCTGTCCGTAAACATGATAACTTGAGTAAATTTTGAGGAATCTCAATGAAATTTGGTATGTAAGTGCCTGGGCACTCGTCTCAGATTGCTATTTAAAGTGAATGAAATCGGACTATAACCACGTCTACTTTTTCGATATCGAAAATTTCGAAAAACCGAAAAAGTGCGATAATTCATTACTAAAGACGGATAAAGCGATGAAACTTGGTAGGTCGGTTAACCTTATGACGGAGAATAGAAATTAGTAAACTTTTGGACAATGGGCGTGGCACCGCCCACTTTTAAAAGAAGGTAATATAAAAGTTTTGCAGCTGAGTATGTAATGTTCGGTTACACCCGAACTTAGCCTTCCTTACTTGTTGTTTTTGTATTCAGTAATCGTATGTGCCTAAATTAAAAATTTTTCTTGTCACAATTATGCTGCTACACTCACACAAATTTTGTAGGCTGCCTTGCTTTGATTTCAAATTCAGAACTCGTTGCGAGAATTTTCCATTAGCAATATACGAAGATTACAATAATGTTTCTAGCAGCAGAATTAAACACTGATGGTATCTTCTTTAGTAAGGACATATACAAGGCGCGTGCTCATTATATTCATATTACTGACCTGAACAAAAGCACAGTAATAAGACAAAGAGTTTTTGTAATCCTAGAAAGAATAGGCGTCTTGGCAGCCACGACAATGTTGACGGAAATAAATTCAAGATTGCGAAAGATTTCATTTATTTGGCAGCCAGCATTAATAGCAAAAACAATGTCAGCTTAGAAATCAAACGGAGAATAACTCTTGCCAACAAGTGCCACCTTGAACTGAGTGATCAATTGAAAAGCAAAGTTCTCTCGACGAACAAAAATCACGGTCTACAAGTCGCTCATCATACTTATTCTGATTTATTGCTCGGAATCATGCACGTTTTAGAGAGAAGATATTCGAAAGAAGAGCTCTCCGGCAGATTTAGGTCCTGCCTGTGCTGCCGACGACAAAATATGATAAAAGTGTCTTCGCTGGCTAGGCCATGTTATGCGAGTGGGCAAAGACACTCCGGCCAAGAAAGTATTTCAGTGGAAACTGCAGCTTGGAAGCAGCGGAAGGGGAGACCTCCCCTTAGGAGGGGAGATAGGTTCATATCCTTTGGTGCTCCAAATTGGAATAAGTTATTGTGAAACAGGGATAGCTGGCATGACTTGTTACGAAACGGCTGAATTTGCTCAGGCGGTCAATTGATGCTGGTAATGAATCAATTCGTTATCGACCGCTCATAGGTTTATTATGGAACCAATACCGAATAAAAACGATGAAACATTTGTATTCCGGCTATAACAAGCCTATAAGAACTCGATTATTTGGCGATAACAAATCGATAAATAAAAAAATAAATATAAGGCGCGATAACCTCCGAAGAGATCTAAGGCCGAGCTTCTCTTCCAGTTTGCGTCATGCTCCTCTTTATATTCCATACAAATTGGCCGGAGGGGACCTACATGTTTTATGCCGACTCCGAGCGGCATCTGCAAGGCAGGTGAGTTTTCACTGAGAGCTTTTCATGGCAGAAATACACCCGGAGCGGTTGCCAAACACTGCCTAGGGGCGATCCCGCTTAGAAAAATGTTCTTCTAATTGAAAATCCTTTCTTAAAATTTTGATGTTGTTTTGCCCGGGGTGTGAACCCAGCGCATACGGCGTGGTATGCAGAGCACGTTACCATCACACCACGGTGGCCGCCAATATGATAACAATCGATAGCTCGACTGAAACAATGACCCTTCGATTTAAAGTATTTCTGCTATTAAAAGCTTTTCAGCGAAAATTAATTTGTTTTGCAGTTACCATTCGGAGTCGGCATAAAATATGTAGCTTCCATCCGGTAATTTAAAGGAAAAATATATCATCTCGGAGGTAAATAGTGCCAACTATTTATTTTTTTGTTTCATACTATCTTCAGGTGTATGCATGTACACCAGAAATGCACAATGCCAGCAGAGTTTCGAATGCAGTACTTATGTAGCAGTATGTGTGTGTTAGAAGTTTGGCATGGAAATTTTGAGCAGATCATTTGCCCGTGAGGAATTTATTGCTTGAAGTATAAAGCAGCAGTTACCCACGAACGTACGTAGAAATAAAATAAAAAAAAAAATTGTAAGTTAAACGGTTTTATTGAAAACAATACTTACATGAAATAATAATAATACGAAAAGCTAGAAAATAATTAGGTAGGTCCTAGGTACTAGTCATCACACTCCTTATCAATCTAAAACGTTGATCAGACAATTAAATAAAGGCATTGGGCGCGTGAAATTTCTAAAAATGTGAGGAGTAGCATAACCTGATTAAGGTTCAGTTGGTTTTACTTATGACTATCAATAGAAATATGACGCGTCCAACGCTTTTATTTAATTGTCTGATCAACGCCCTAGATTGATAAAGAGTGTAATGACTAGTACCTAGGATCTACCTAATTATCTTCTAGCTTTTCGTATTATTATTATTTCATGTAAGTATTGTTTTCAATAAAACCGTTTAACTTAAAAATTTTTTTTTAATTATTTTATTTTCAAGTTTTTAGTTTTATTTAATTGACTATTATTTCTCATTCTCTTTAGTTCATTTAGTGACTCATTATTACAAGACCTCTTTCCTGATAATTTGTTACAACCTAATTCCTCAATACATAATCCTTCCAAAGACTTTACTCGACTATGCGCCACGCATGCTTGTCCCTCCTCCAACTCCAAAATATTTTGATGTCACTTCTACTGGGCTGTATGCAATATCTGTTCCAAATATGAGCCAAATCGGGCATCATAGATCGCTTTCTATTCATGTATGTATTATGTGTTCCAAATATGGACCAAATCAAGTCAGCCCACAAATACGATTTTTGTGAATATCTCGATCCTTGGGCCACCTAGCGGCGATTTTTTTGATACGTCGCTTTCTATTCTTGTATGTATAATGTGTTCCAAGCATGAGCCAAGTCGGACCACAAATACAATTTTTGTGAATATCTCGATCCTTGGGCCACCTAGCGGCGATTTTTTTGATACGTCGCTTTCTATTCTTGTATGTATAATGTGTTCCAAATATGAGCCAAATCGGACCACAAATACGATTTTTGTGAATATCTCGATCTATGCGCCAACTAGCGACGATTTTTTTTTCACAGGTCGATTTCTATTCTTGCATGTATTACGTGTTCCAAATATTAGCCAAATCGGACCACAAATGCGTGTCAGCTGACACGACTTAACTTATGAGTGTGCAATGTAAACGAAAACTCACCGACGTGAGTTTGCAGTTTTATGCTAAAACACCTAATTAAAGTTTGAAAAATTGTGAAAATAATTCGGAAAATTACGGAATAGTGCAGATTATAAATATTGTCACGGATATTACCATCACTAAGTTATCCCATCACTAAGGCGATGCTAAGGCCACGATAAGCAATATTTACGTCAATAATCCAATCATGTATACACTTATATAAGGCAGCCGAAATAAGTCACACACAGATGCATTTACTTATACGCCTATGTATGCGCGAGAGACTGTAAACTACAAACATTCACATCAATAATTCAATCATTATGTATCTACATAAACGAATAAATAATAGCGTCTACATATATGTACCATGTACGTATACGAGCAGCGGAGCGGCAATGAACAAACACATGCATATATCTTATCTGAGTTGTCACAAGAGAGAGCAATAATTTGTGCACGTAGTTGTGGCTGGCGATTTTGTAGCCGAAAGTAACTAGTAAGTTCTGGAAATCGAAGAGCCTAGAAGTATGCAGCGTAAACTATAAAAGCGGGGCAGGCGAGTAAGAAGTAATTCACTTTGATTTTAGTTGTCAAGCAGTTTGGTTAAGACGATATCTAGCGAGCAATAGCAGTGTTATTTTGAATAGTAGAGTTTCATTGAGCTATCAATCAGTGTGGTTATTAAGCAAGCTATTCGGTGCACAGTTTGTTATTTTGAAAGTACTTTAATAAAGGCCATTTTGCATTATTACAAATTGGAGTTATTTATTCAACAGTTTAGTGATTCGAACTTAGCAGAGGATTGCAAATAAGAGGATTTGCAGCAAATTCGTTACAATATGTAATATATTTATATTTATTTAATATTAATTCCAGCCTTTTACAACATCAAAAATTTAAATGGAAATAGTTGATTTTTCCATAAGGATGCAAGAAAACTGGTCAATGGCAACAGTGCTTTGCTGTAAACAATACACACACAAATATGTTATATACATGTACACAGACGCACACGTTGATTCCTACGGGCTTGAGGGTTCGCTCAAAAGTGTTTCGTACGACGAACGTCCGCACGTACGGCACACACGTCAGTGGGTAACTGCCGCTTAAGCCAAAACTGATTCACTGCCAGCTTCGCTAAATCCCAGTCGATGGGCTCACAACGATATGTGAAGGCCGAATGGTATTCCGATGCTCTACGACAGAGCCGGCCACACAAATACTAAAACAATTGCATAAGTGTGTAAAAATTGAGTGACAACTGCCCACATTGTGCTAAAAGAAAATGTGGACTGCGAAGTTTGAAATTAAAAAGGACTTTGGTTATTTGATTTCAAGCTAATCCTGACTATATTTACTTATATTCGTATAACTAAGAACGCGGAGGTCGAGCTAGTCAGATACAACTTTTTTATAAAAGAAGATATGGTGTTTATTCAATGCAAAATTTTCTTTACAAAATTCACTTTTTCATTAAGAAAGAACTATAAAACAAAGTATATGTAGAGATAGAAATATATATTTTCAAAACATAAAGTTATTCAATAAAAAATAAGTTATGAAAATTAATAAAACTAAGTAGAACGTATAAAAATATATTTATATTAAATTGTCAATATTAATTAATAATTATTAATAATTAATATTAGTAATTATTAATAATTAATATTTAAAGTGTCAAAGGAACTTAATACACAATACTAACTAAAACGTATTAAAAGTCACTTTAACATTGCAGCAAATTGTTTTTATTATGTGCCCAAAAAGTAGCATTGACTTTTCCTTTTGCATTCACTGTTGATTTTAGTGAGTGACAAGCGAAAGCAAACGATCGTGATCGCACATCGTTAGTGTCGGTGTGAAAATACGAACTCAAATTGCACAATGTGCAACTTTTGGCCGGCTTTGCTCTACGAAGCTCGGGCATGTCTAATGAAAACAAAATAAAAACATATAAATGTTACGTATACGTAGCGGTTCCCGTCTTTTCAGGTGGTACGGATAAGTTGGTTTTTAATAAAACAACGTATATAAAATATTTTTTGTTTATTTTGAAAAAAAAAAGTTCACAAATACAATTGGGTCCTTGAGGATTTAGTTGATGACACACACATTTGCACTTAAGTATTCATGATCAAATAAATTCGTAGATATATTATAAGCCATTAAAAAAATTGTGTGACTTCATGCGCA
The DNA here is from genome assembly GCF_040869045.1 of Eurosta solidaginis. Taxonomy (NCBI): domain Eukaryota; kingdom Metazoa; phylum Arthropoda; class Insecta; order Diptera; family Tephritidae; genus Eurosta; species Eurosta solidaginis. The sequence goes on along the minus strand of NC_090323.1, from coordinate 179,312,575 downwards.
AAATATTATTACACACTTTATGCGATAGCATTTAGAAACAAAAATGTCAAACAAGATAACTTAATTCCGGATAGGGCATACATTGTATGAATGTGCATATGTAACACGTATTTTGTAAATAAAAAGGAAGAAACTTATATTGCCATAGCCACCATAGTATGGCGACCATCTACCGCGCCGAAGGTTCTGAGTTCAAGTCGAGGGAAAGGTAACATCAAAATATTTCAGAAAATATATATTCTAAGCGTAGACGAGCTTGTAGGTCAGAGAACTCCCCATTAGGGAGAGAAATTAAATGCTTAACAAAAAATTTCTGTTGAATACCCAGGAACCTGATTATACCAACAGACATCTGATTGAAGAAATCCCACCTCTTATAGATTTAAGAAGTCATTTTTGCAAGTATAATGAGCAAACACGGCACCGGAAAACTCAGCCGTATGTAGGAGAAGAACACAAAAAGCTGCTCAGTGTTGTCCACGAAGCGGCGTCAAACCTCTTTGCCAGGATTTACACGGCAAACCCCGTTCTTATAGTTTAGTAACTCACTGAAGAGGAAAGCAATCTCCCCAGGAAGACGCGCAGCATTCTATGCAGCTCAACTTCGATCTGGACACTGTAATAAGTTTAACTCTTAGTTATCCAGACACACGAACATTATGCTTGCAACATGTCCCCACATGAAACCAACTATCTTTTCAACTGCAAACGCTCGTAATAGCCCTCTCTCTCTGGTGCACCCTTGCTGAAACTGCAAGTCTCCTGGACTCCCGTTAGGGGATATTGATGACAATTTGTAGGTGGTCGCAGCTATTGGATGGGGCGAAGCACTCCTACAACAAAAAAAGCAACAACGAACTCGGCCGTCATTTGGAGAGTACACCTAGTATATTACTGTTAAGCAAATTTTGTCTTGAAGTTGTCACTCTAAGTCGACATAAAACAAGTAGACCTCGTCCCCTCAATTTGTTGAAAAGTGCTTAGCAAACTCAAAGAAAAGCTCGTCCTAAATTATTAATAATATTATAAACATATGCAGGCATAGCCTCACTATGAAGTAAGCACCAAAATAAATAGGTACGAGCAAATAAATGAGCGAAACATTGTACACAAATTAAAGTGGCATACTTGTAAGCGCCTAAAAGTATGTTTTGATAATAAAAATAAACACAAAATTACAACAGAATTAGCTGCTGCGGGTAATATTCTGCCATCTGCTGTCAAGGACGAATATATTTTATTATGTGTTTAGACCTATTTGTATGTATGTATGTTTGAAAGGAATTTTATTGTGTAAATAACATGTTGTTATGATGTTGGCAAAAGTTGGTTATGTTAAAGTTGTTGACTTTGACTGTGCGAAAAACACACAAAAACAAATACACGAATATACTTACACAGATCACTTAATCTTTGGCTACTTAAATAAGCATTAAAACAAATTGTAGAAAGAAATTTTTTGGTGAAATGTTACTTGTAACATAGAAATAATAAAGGAATCCCCACCCAGAAATCAAGTTATAATTTTTGGATTATCGATAAGATTTTTCATTTAGTTTCTTATTTGCGAGATATTCTTATTTTAACTTACTTAAATTTCGTTTTTCACAGCAGTCAGATGGTGTTTTTGGCATTAAAACTAAGTGTTACCGTTATCAGCTCGGCCCGCCGACTGTCGTAGCATCACCATTACTAATTATGCCGTCGTCACCCTCTGGTGAGGACAAAAGTCGTTATATATCCTCTCTCTGAGCATTACCCCGGTTTAGTAGTACTGCAACATCGCTATCCGAAGCATAATCGGCACTAGTTCGTCACTCTCTGGTGAGACCCAGCCAGTGTTGTCACTTCTAAAATCTATTTAGTGGTAGATTTTCAAAAAAAGGGTGGTAGATCTCCTAAAAATAGTGGTAGAATTTTCAACAAGTAAGGAAGGTTAAGTTCGGGTGTAACCGAACATTACATACTCAGTTGAGAGCTATGGTGACAACATAAGGGAAAATAACCATGTAGGAAAATGAACCGAGGGAAACCCTGGAATGTGTTTGTATGACATGTGTATCAAATGAAAGGCATTAAATAATATTTTATGAGGGAGTGGGCCATAGTTCTATAGGTGGACGCCATTTAGGGATATCGCTATAAAGGTGGATCAGGGTTGACTCTAGAATTTGTTTGTACGATATTAGTATCAAATTAAAGGTATTAATGAGAGTTTTAAAAGGGAGTGGTGGTAGTTGTATATGTGAAGGCGTTTTTCAGATATCGACCAAAATGTGGACCAGGGTGACCCAGGACATCATCTGTTGGATACCGGTAATTTATTTATGTATGTAATACCTGCCAAGATTTCAAGGGTTTTATATTTCGCCCTGCAGAACTTTATCATTTTCTTCTACTTAATATGGTAGGTGTCACAACCATTTTACAGAGTTTTTCTAAAGTTATATTTCGCGTCAATAAACCAATCCAATTACCATGTTTTCATTTTTCGTAATTTTCGATATCGAAAAAGTGGGCGTGGTCATAGTCGGATTTCGTTCATTTTTCATACCAAGATAAAGCGGGTTCAGATAAGTACGTGAACTAAGTTCAGTAAAGATATGTCGATTTTTGCTCAAGTTATCTTGTTAACCGCCATGCGGAAGGACAGACGGACGACTCTGTATAAAAACTGGGCGTGGCTTCAAGCGATTTTGCCCATTTTCACATAAAAAAGTTAGCGTCATAAAATCTATGCCCCTACCAAATTTCAAAAGGATTGGTCAATTTTTGTTCGACTTATGGCATTAAAAGTATCCTAGACAAATTAAATGAAAAAGGGCGGAGCCACGCCCATTTTGAAATTTTCTTTTATTTTTGTATTTTGTTGCACCATATCATTACTGGAGTTGAATTTTGACATAATTTACTTATATAATGCAAAGATATAAAATTTTTTGTTAAAATTTTACTTTAAAAAAAAATTTTTTTTTAAAAGTGGGCGGCCTCCGATTTTGCTAATTTTTATTAAGCATACATACAGTAATAGGAGTAACGTTCCTGCCAAATTTCATCATAATATCTTCAACGACTGCCAAATTACAGTTTGCAAAAGTTTTATATTACCTTCTTTTAAAAGTAGGCGGTGCCACGCCCATTGTACAAAATTTTACTAATTTTCTATTCTGCGTCAAAAGTTCAACGCACCTACCAAGCTTCATCGCTTTATCTGTCTTTTGTAATGAATTATTGCACTTTTTCGGTTTTTCGAAATTTTCGATATCGAAAAAGTGGGCGTGGTTATAATCCGATATCAGTCATTTTAAACAGCGATCTGAGATGAGTGCTCAGGAACCTACATACCAAATTTCATCAAGATATTTCAAAATTTACTCAAGTTATCGTCTTAACGGGCGGACGGACGGACATGGCTCAATCAAATTTTTTTTCGGTCCTGATGATTTCGATATATGGAAGTCTATATCTATCTCGATTCCTTTATACCTGTACAACCAACCGTTATCCAATCAAACTTAATATACTCTGTGAGCTCTGCTCAACTGAGTATAAAAATAAAATGAAATAATAGTGGGACTCTCACCTAGTTTTTAATTCTGAAGTTAGTAGTCGGTAGTTTTTAGGCGTTTTTTTAAATAAACTATTTGAATAAGTATCAAAGAACTAGTCTTAAAAGTTTTAACATATTTTTAATACAAAAACCTTAACAGCTGAAATTGATAATCAAATGCAAACTACCGACCAAGAACTTTAACAAACCATGTGCGGATACGACTAAAGTTAATTTACAGTCTCAAAATATTCCATTTTTCATAGCACATAGTTCAAAAATATAATAATACTACTAAGAGACCTTAAAATAACAAATTACTTCAATGGTATCCAACGAATACCAATAGCCCGAATCTAATGAAATAGACTTGTGCATTAAAACAATTTATTTTTTAAATCTTACAACTTACATCCCTGACATCGAAGACTTCCATCAGATACTGCAATCGACGGCTGAGTGGAATATCGCTCGTATCCCGGCTGCCAGTTCGAGAACGCCCTACGTGTTTTTCAAAACCCCATATTTCTCAGAACTCGATTGAAGAACGCCTAAAATATTTTTCAAAAACGTCCCAGCTTATGTCACAAATTTATTAAATTTAAGCTGAGATAGAGCGTTTTTGAAACAAGTTATGAAATAGGGCGTTATTCCAAAATTTTCTGGGATAGGGCGTTTTCGAAACGGCGGCAGAGATACGGCGATATTCCACTCAGTAGTCGAAATATCAGATTACTATAAAGTTTTTGGCACGAATTTTACATAAAATTGTATAAGTTCTTTCGAAGGTACGTAAGTATTATAAAAATCACACATTTCTTTGGTGAAAATTTGAAAATCTAATACAGAGTATGCTATACGTTTAATTTTCAACATACTTAAAAACCTTAATTTTAGGTCATTGTGAGCAACTTAAAGAAGTGGTAGATTTAAAAAAAAGTGGTAGGAGTGGTAGATCTGGATTTTAGCCTAAATAGTGGTAGATCTACCACTATAGTGGGAGAGTGACAACACTGGACCCAACGTCATTAATATCCTCTCTCCGAGCGTTGGCGTTACTAATAATTACCCATCGTCTCTCTTCGATATCACCACTACTACTAATAGTACTACGTGATTACTATCAGAGCGTCACCGTTACTAAAACCAACATTTGCTATTTCCATTACTATTACTAATTCTGCCGTCGTCACCCTTTGGTTAGAACAAAATTCGTTATATTCTCTCTCTGAGCATCCTCGTTGCTACTAGTACTCCGTCATCGGTATTCGAAGCATCATCGGTAATAACTTCGACTTACGTCTCTCTCAGGTGAGACCCAACGTCGTTAATATCCTCTCTCTGTGCGTTGCCGTTACTAATAGTGACCCTTCATCACTCTTCGAAAGCATTACTACCGCTAATAGTACTGCGTGATTACTATACGAGCATTTCCGTTACTAAAACAAACGTTAGCTAGTTCTCTATCTCTCTCAGAAAAGAACTGTCACCTTCCTTGGATAGCTACATACTCACCGACACAACCTACGATAAGCTCCCTCCTATTCTGTCTCTATCTCTGTCTTAACTGGATTTTAAGTTGTGGGGATTCTGGTTTAAAAGTCGCGATGTGTGCGCGTATTCGAAAAAAATACATAAATTTACAATAAATTGATTTAGGCGAGGAGGTGGGACTTCTACTCGCCTCTGCGTCAACTGAGCAGCTTTTGAAAAAACCCACTTGATAACTAATTTTCATTAAACATCTGATTTTTCTGATCTAATCTCTAGTTTTTCGATTTCTGTTGTTGTTGTTGTAGCGATAAGGACACTCCCCGAAGGCCTTGGGGAGTGTTATCGATGTTGATGGTCCTTTGTCGGATGCAGATCCGGTACGTTCCGGTAACATGCACCATAAAGGTACCAGACCGATCATCTCGGGAACGAATTGGTATGACCAGATGCAAGCTCTAGGCCATACCGCCCTCCCACCCCCTAGAATAATGAGGAGTTATGGGTCGCCAGAGCCTCGGCTGTTAAAGAAACAGGATTCGCCACGGTTAAGCGAGGTTGACAATTGGTTTGAAGGAGCAACATATTGCGCTACACAACTCCTTGAATCAATTTGGTAGTTTTGTCGCCTTTTACGACATGCATACCTACCGCGGGTATATTATAAGCCCCCTAACACCGCTGGGTGGTTTTTTCGATTTCTCTTGCATTTTTTCAGATATTTCCTTATATGCAGCCCCTATCTTATTATACCTTTCATGAAAATGAAATGGTATATTAATTTCGTCACGAAACCCAAAATTGTAAGTCCTTAAAGGAAAATAGATAGACCCACCATTAAGTATACCGAAATAATCAGAATGAAGAGCTGAGTTGATTTAGCCATGTCCGTCTGTCTGTCTGTCCGTCTGTCCGTCTGTCTGTTTGTATGCAAACTAGTCCTTCAATTTTTGAGATATCTTGATAAAATTTGTGAGCAGGTGTATTTGGGTGTCCGATTAGACATTTGTCGGAACCGGCCGGATCGGACCACTTAGCATATATCCTCAATACAACCGATTTTTCAGAAAAAGAGGATTTTTGTAATATCTTACTCAATTTAACAGATTGAAGCTTCAAACTTCACCATATACTTTCGTATATTGCACATATTGTTGCCTGAAAAAATTGATGAGATCGGTCGTATATGTAGTATATATCCCCCACAACCGATTGTTCAGATAAGAAACTTTTCGTAATTACTGCCCTATTTTAAGAGCTAGAGGCTTCAAATTTCAACGAATGCTTACGTATATAGCATATATTGTTGTCTGAAAAAATTATACAGATCGGTGGTATATATAGTATATATATATATAGTATATATATATATTTTCGCAATTTTAGCCCCATTTTAACAGCTAGAAGGTTCAAATTTCACCGAACGCTTACGTATATAGTATATATTGTTGTCTGAAAAAATCATTGAGATCAGTGGTATATATAGTATATATCTCATACAACCGATTGTTCAGATAAGAAACTTTTCGCAATTTCTACCCCATTTTAACAGCTATAAGCTTCAAACTTCACCGATTGCTTACGTATATAGTATATATTGTTGTGTCAAAAAATCATAGAGATCGGTGATATATATAATATATATATGATGGTATATATAGTATATATTTAGTATATATATATTTTTTTTTGTGCGATTTCGGCCCCATTTTAGCAGCTAGAAGCTTCAAATTTCACCAAATGCTTACGTGTATAGCATATATTGATGTCTGAAAAAACCATAGAGATCGGTGGTATATATATTATATACTTCATACAAACTGCCATCTTTGCCCCTTTTTTTACGGATATAAGCTTCAAAATTCATCAAGTTTCATCAAATAATTACGTTTACGTCATATATTGTTGAAATACGTGATTCGTAGTCATAGTTTTTACACGCAGACCACAAAAAACCTGAAACTTTGCATCTTCACACAAAGTACCTACCTATTTCTATACTCAGTTGAGCAGAGCTCACAGAGTATATTAAGTTTGATTGGATAACGGTTGGTTGTACATATATAAAGGAATCGAGATAGATATAGACTTCCATATATCAAAATAATCAGGATCGAAAAAAAATTTGATTGAGCCATGTCCGTCCGTCCGTCCGTCCTTTAACACGATAACTTGAGTAAATTTTGAGGTATCTTGATGAAATTTGGTATGTAGATTCCTGGGCACTCATCTCAGATCGCTGTTTAAAATGAACGATATCGGACTATAATCACGCCCACTTTTTCGATATCGAAAATTTCGAAAAACAGAAAAAATGCGATAATTCATTGCCAAAGGCTGTTAAAGCGATAAAACTTGGCAGATGGGTTGAAGTTATGACGCAGAATAGAAAATTAGTAAGATTTTGGACAATGGGCGTGGCACCGCCCACTTTTACAAGAAGGTAATTTAAAAGTTTTGCAAGCTGTAATTTGGCAGTCGTTGAAGATATCATGACGAAATTTGGCAGAAACGCTACTACTATTACTATATATGTGCTAAATAAAAATTAGCAAAAATGGATGAAGAACACGCCCACTTTTTAAAAAAATTTTTTTTTAAATTCAAATTTTAACAAAAAATTTAATATCTTTACTGTATATAAGTAAATTAAGTAAAAATTCAACTCCTGTAATGATATGATGCAACAAAATACAAAAATAAAAGAAAATTTCAAAATGGGCGTGGCTCCGCCCATTTTCATTTAGTTTGTCTAGAATACTTTTAATGCCATAAGTCGAACAAAAATTTACCAATCCTTCTCAAATTTGGTAGGGACATAGATTCTATGAAGGTAACAGTTCTCTGTGAAAATGGGCGAAATCGGTGGAAGCCACGCCCAGTTTTTATACACAGTCCACCGTCTGTCCTTCCGCTCGGCCGTTAACACAATAACTTGAGCAAAAACCGATATATCTTTACTAAACTTAGCCCACCTACTTATCTGAACTCACTTTATCTTGGTATAAAAAATGGCCGAAATCCGACCATAACCACGCCCACTTTATCGATATCGAAAATTACGAAAAATGAAAAAAATGCCATAATTCTATACCAAATACGAAAAAAGGGATGAAACATGGTAACTGGATTGGTTTATTGACGCAAAATATAACTTTGGAAAAAAGTTTGTAAAATGGGTGTGACACCTACCATATTAAGAAGAAGAAAATTAAAAAGTTCTACAAGGCGAAATCAACAGCCCTTGGAATCTTGGCAGGAATACTGTTAGTGGTATTGCATATATAAATAAATTAGCAGTACCCGACGGATGATTTTCTGGATCACCTGGTCCACATTTTGGTCGATATCTCGAGAACACCTTCACATATACATCTAAGGGCCACTCGCTTTTAAAAGCCTCATTAATAACTTTAATTTGATATCCATATCGTACAAACACATTCTAGAGTCACCTCTGGCCCACCCTAATGGCGATATCTCGAAAAGGCGTCCACATATAGACCTAATGCCCACTCCCTCTTAAAATGCTCAGTAACACCTTTCGTTTGATACCCATATCGTACAAACATTCTAGAGTCACCCCTGGCCCACCCTATTGGCGATGTCTCGAAAAGGCCTCCACCTATAGACCTAATGCCCACTCCCTCTTAAAATGCTCAGTAACACATTTCGTTTGATACCCATATCGTACAAACATTCTAGAGTCATCCCTGACCCACCCTAATGGCGATATCTCGAAAAGGCGTCCACCTATAGACCTAATGCCCACTCCCTCTTAAAATGCTCAGTAACACCTTTCGTTTGATACCCATATCGTACAAACACATCCTAGCGTCACCCCTGGCCCACCCTAATGGCGATATCTCGAAAAGGCGTCCACCTATAGACCTAATGCCCACTCCCTCTTAAAATTCTCAGTAACACCTTTCGTTTGATACCCATATCGTACAAACACATTCTAGCGTCACCCTGGCCCACCCTAATGGCGATATCTCGAAAAGGCGTCCACCTATAGAACTAAGGATTACTCCCTTACTCACCCATATCGTACAAACATTCTAGAGTCACCCTTGGTCCACCTTTATGGCGATATCTCGAAAAGGCGTCCACCTATAGAACTAAGGATTACTCCCTTTTAAAATACTCATTACCACCTTTCTTTTGATACCCATATCGTACAAACACATTCTAGAGTCACCCCCGGCCCACCCTAATGGCGATATCTCGAAAAGGCGTCCACCTATAGACCTAATGCCCACTCCCTCTTAAAATGCTCAGTAACACCTTTCGTTTGATACCCATATCGTACAAACACATTCTAGCGTCACCCTGGCCCACCCTAATGGCGATATCTCGAAAAGGCGTCCACCTATAGAACTAAGGATTACTCCCTTTTAAAATACTCATTACCACCTTTCATTTGATACCCATATCGTACAAACACATTCTAGAGTCACCCCTGGCCCACCCTAATGGCGATATCTCCAAAAGGCGTCCACCTATAGACCTAATGCCCACTCCCTCTTAAAACGCTCAGTAACACCTTTCGTTTGATACCCATATCGTACAAACATTATAGAGTCACCCCTGGCCCACACTAATGGCGATAGCTCGAAAAGACGTCCACCTATAGACCTAATGCCCACTCCCTCTTAAAATGCTCAGTAACACCTTTTGTTTGATACCCATATCGTACAAACACATTCTAGAGTCACCCCTGGCCCACCCTAATGACGATATCTCGAAAAGGCGTCCACTTATAGACCTAATGCCCACTCCCTCTTAAAATGATCAATAACACCTTTCGTTTGATACCCACATCGTACAAACATTCTAGAGTCACCCCTGGCCCACCCTAATGGCAATATCTTGAAAAGGCGTCCACCTATAGACCTAATGCCCACTGCCTCTTAAAATGCTCAGTAACACCTTTCATTTGATTCCCATATCGTACAAACAAATTCTAGAGTCAGCCCTGGTCCACCTTTATGGCGATATCTCGAAAAGGCGTTCACCTAAAGAACTAAAGCCCATTCCCTTTTAAAATACTCATTACCGCCTTTCATTTGATACCCATATCGTACAAACACATTCTAGAGTCACCCCTGGTCCACCTTAATGGCGATATCTCGAAAAGGCGTCCACCGATAGACCTAAGGCCCACTCCCTCTTAAAATGCTCAGTAACACCTTTCATTTGATACCCATATCGTACAAACAAATTCTAGAGTCAGCCCTGGTCCACCTTTATGGCGATATCCCTAAATGGCGTCCATCCATAGAACTATGGCCTACTCTCTCTTAAAATACTCTTTAATACCTTCCATTTGATACACATGTCATACAACCACATTCCAGGGTTACCCTAGGTTCATTTTCCTACATGGTGATTTTCCTTATTTTGTCTCCATAGCTCTCAACTGAGTATGTAATGTTCGGTTACACCCGAACTTAGCCTTCCTTATTTTTTTATTTTATATTTATCTTAAAAATCGTTTAGGTATGTAGATCTGTTCACTAGATATTTCTTATCTTATACATACGATTATTCGGAGATTACCAACGGGATAAGATTATTGTTCAGCCCCATTCATGAAAGGTATGAAGTCTTCGGCATAGCCGAATACAGTCCCGTCCTTACTTGTTTTTCTTGTTTTTATAACAAAAACATAACACTTAAGGCTTAACTGAGTGTTGCGGGTATGGGCTGCCCTTTACCCTAAATTAGTGCGAAGCGCTCTGGCACTAACATCTTCTGGTTCCAGCTCGACTGCCTCGGTAATGCTTTTTTATGACCCCTCGGTGTGAAACTTTGGATGTGTATATTTAAATCGTTTTCTCCGCAGACATGCCTTCCCTAGAAATACTCAAAATCCCTCTACTTGCTGGGTAATTCGTATTAGCCATCCTAGCGGCTTAGCGACTATAATATTGCGACTTTAGCTATAAGGGCACCTGCTCAATTCTGTTTTCTTCTTATTCTTCTTCTTCTTATTCTTCTTCTTTTGTTTTGCCTTCTTTTCGATTTTCTCTGGATTTCCGCAACATTTTTCATTTCCACCTCTCCTTTTAGCTTAAAGTTCGATATCAACTAACCATAACTTCTTTTTGGTCCTCCTTTTCTTCTCAACTGCTCTTTTTATTCTTATTCTAGCCTTCCTTCTTCACCCATCTCCTCACCTCTTTACTCTCCAGGGCTAGTGTCTTTCTTAATAATGAGCTTATTATTTCAAAATGTTTACTTTTCCTCCTCTGTATCTTCTCCTTTTTTCTTCTTCACAAATCTCTCTCATTATACGTAGACCTGTGAGGCTCTCTATATATAAGGTCCTCAGAACTAGATGTAAAGCTTTAGGAGAATAAAAAACGAATTGCAAAAGAACTCTTTCAATTTCTTGACAGTTAGAGAGAAAGAAGCCGAGAAGGACAAGGGTCACAGGACAGAAATATGTTATGAGTTTGGATAGCGCAAAATAATTTTTTATATGTCAGCTCCCTTTCCACCTTTGCTTTAAAATGCTGAGCCATGAGAAATTAGATTTATTATAACAGAGACAATGTATAGCGTTAATGCTTTTTTTTTCGCAATTTTCGCCCTTTGCATGCCGAAAAATTTGAACAAGTTCATTGCTCAGAAGTACATAGAAACTTTAAAATTGATACATACATACATAAAAAAATACCTACATTTCATATCTGCGCTGCACAAACATTCTGGTGTAAATTTGTTTTCATGGAATTGGTATTTTCGCGTACAAAAATAAATAAATAAATAAACATATATACATATATAAACATATATATAAAATATGAAATATTTGTATTCATATTGGAGAAATATGAAAGTATTATTTTATTTGCAAAGTCATATCCCACCGTATCAATTCGTAACAAATACATAAAATTATTAATTTCTTTTCGTAGATCAAGTTGGCGGAAATGACGCGCTTCAACTGCACATTTCACCAATAACACTCGAATATCTGACAACCCGCTGATGTTTTGGCCATTGACTCATCGGTGAACTGTGAATATTTGAATATGAATATATGAGGTGAAATGTTAAGTCTGACCGAACGTACAGCATTGGCTTTGATTTGTTTTCAGTTTTTGCGAAATGTTCGCCGGCAAACGGAAGCTTTGGCTGCTTATTTCTTCTTCTTCTAGTCTGCCTATCCATCTCTCGCCATTTTGAGAGCAAACTTAAGCCATCTCATTGAAACTCGATATACGAGCAGTATAACATCCGGTTGGCTTTTTGACCCTAAACACCATGACTTCATAGCTTGTAAAATAATTAAAAGAAAATTCAAAAACACCAATGCAAGTGGTATTTTATTCTGCTTTGGCAGTGCGCTATACAATCGTACAGGAGGTGGATCACGTACCAGCTCCTCTGCCCTTGCAATATTCCAGCTATGACAAGAGTAATTGTGTTTCAATCCCACCCGTGTCGCAAGCGCACCTCAGGAAGAGTTATGGGCAATTTTTCACCTCATTTTTCGACAAGGGTTCGCTCAGAGCTTAGCGGCAAACAAAACTCTCCGACTAGGAAAATCCAACATTATGGAATCAAAGAAATAAGGCCCTTCTAGGGCGGAAGGCCAAGACAGACTACCGCTCCCATACGCGCAAATATAAATTTTATTTTTTAGAAATTTTTTTTTCCGGTGGTTAGTTGAGGTATACTTTAAACGTGTATACAGTTCGATAGGTACCAAACTATCTCTTTGGGTATTTACGGTAATGTCCAGGGTCCTTGTTTGTTTGACAGCCACAAAAAAGAGCACGTATATGAAAACATTTGAGGGGGTATATAGAGTATAAATGATAAGCATACCGGGAGCCCTAAAAACTACTCCGACAGCAGCATTGTATGCCATTCTATACATCCCGCCGGCAGACACAATGGCAAAAGATGTCGTGTTAGAAACTGCAAGAAGGCTTAAGGCCTCAGGGCAGCTTGCGTGGAGGCCTTATTGTATAACAGTATAGCGCCGTTTAATATTGGGCAAGTGGAAGATATAATCCCGTCCCTGAGCTACGAAAAAGTTCTTGGGACCTCAATTTAGCAAGAGGGTTGGTGCCAGGGTGCAGAAATGGCAGCACATGCTATACACGTCTATACGGATAAAGGATAAAGTTATTCTATAACAAATTTTCTGGAAGCTGACTGGGGTTATTTCGTTTGGTCGTCAAACAAATTCTGGTAATACTTTTGACACATTCAGTCTATGTGAGGTCTTTATTGACCAGCCCGTTCAACCTAACCTAAGGTTCAAAAGTCTTGGAAATACTTCTTTTCGGATCATCTTTTATGAGTTCGTTTGAGTTTATCCATATTGGAAATTGAGGAAAAGGTAATGAAATAGCTTATCTAGGTTGAATTTGCGGGTCGGGAGGGCCTCATATAGACAGAATATGGACACAATCCTATTCTTGGTGGCCGTCTTGGTGTGATGGTAGCGTACTTCGCCTACACACCACGGGCAAAGCAACATCAAAAATTTTAGAAACAAGATTTTTCAGTTAGAAGAAAATTTGTATAAGCGGGGTCGCCCCTCGGCAGTGTTCGCCAAGCACTCAGAGTGTATTTCTGCCATGAAAAGCCCAGCGTGGAAAGTCATCTGCCTTTTAGATGCCGTTCGGAGTCGGCATAAAACAAGTAGGTCCCGTCCCGAGAATTTGTAGCATAAATTAAAAAGGAGCACGACGTAAATTGGAAGAGAAGTTCGGCCTAAAATATCTTCGGATGTTATCGCGCCTTACATTTATTTTTGTTTTTTTATGCATATCCTATAAAATGTGCCTTAAATTTACGGCAAGAAAGAAATACATTTTTTTTATCTAAATAATAAAAAATTTTCAACACTTGGATAAAAAAAAATTTAAAATTTAGTCTACTAAACGCTTTTCGGTGGCCTTGAGCGTTTTATGTTTTTGTTATATTTAAAAATTAAATATTTAAATCCTTATTTGCTAACGACAATTAATGTCAGTAGATAACTGATTCTGCTTTCCAAATATGTCTGCCACTCCATAACTGAATTGTTTTATAGTTTTCTTCTTTTTTCCCGCCTACAGATAGAATATATTAAACTGTTTGGTTTTTCACCAAAAAAAAAACAAAAATAACAAAAAAGAAACAAAAAGTTATGCATAACCACTGGTATAAACACATATAAGTACATACCTGCCTCTTATGTTGCATAAAATGGAGAACCGTACAAGAATATCCGGGTTTTTGAAATAACTGATTGGATCATAAATTTATGCCAAAGTTAATTCCTGAATAACTGAAAAATGGTTACTCGAGAAGTACACCATTTTCAGTTGTAAGTAAGAAAAAGTGACTTCAAAATAAGAACAGTCAATCGTAAATAAGAAACCGTAATATGGAAATGAAAATACGTAATTTTAAATGCTAAAGTGTCATTTTGATACAAGAAGAGTCATTTGTAAAGGAGAGAACGTCAAATGGAAATGAGAATATTCAGGTGTAAATGAGAAATTAGGTTAATTGGAGGATAGAGCGAAGAGATCAGCAACTAATGAGACTGCGAGAGCTGGAATCGTTCCATGGACAATTCGCAAGTGACTATTCTCATTTCACAATTGTAGTGAGTTATGACCCAGTTAAAATGAGAAAGCCTCACTAAGACCTGCCAATTGCAAATAAGAAATCCTCGTATAGAAATGAGAATAGTTACTTCCAAATGAAAATGCGTCTATCGGAAAAAAGATCTGTTAATTGTAAATTAGACTACACAATTGAGAATTAGAAAGCGTCAAATGTAAATTCGAAATCGTCATATGAAAATGAGATAGTCATTTTGATATGAAAAGAGTAATTGCAAATGAGAGAGCGTCAAATGGGAATTAGGTCATTGTCAATGCAAAAGTGTCATTATACCCAGCGTGCTTTGCACACAGAGTATATTAACTTTGATTGGATAACGGTTGGTTGTACAGGTATAAAGGAATCGAGATAGATATAGACATCCATATATCAAAATCATCAGTATCGAAAAAAAATTTGATTGAGCCATGTCCGTCCGTCCGTCTGTCCATTAACACGATAACTTTAGTAAATATTGAGATATATTCACCAAATTTGATACACGAACTTATCTTGACCCAGAATAGATTGGTATTGAAAATGAGCGAAATCGGATGATAACCACGCCCATTTTTTTTATATATAACATTTTGGAAAACACATAAAACTTGATTATTTTGCAAATAATGCACCTAGAATGTTGAAATTTGACGTGTTGATATTGAGACTCTTGATAAAAATTTGAAAAAAATGTTTTAAATGAGCGTGGCACCGCCCACTTGTGTATAAATCAATTTTACAAACAAATTTATGTAACAAAATTCGTCAGAGAGGTTGCCTTTACTATAGGAATGCTTGGAAGTAAAATTAACGAAATCGGTTAAGGACCACACCCAATTTTATATAAAAGATTTTTAAAAGGGTCGTAGACGAAAAGAATAAGCTATATCTAAGCAAAAAAGAGCTTTGTATCAAGAGAATTTTACTTTCAAAATTCAATTATAACATTAAGTTTGAAAACACTAAAATTTTTGAAAATATGTGTGGCACCGCTTTTTTATGACTAAGCAATTTGCTATGTATCGGGAACCGTAACTCAAAGAAAAATTAACGTATCGTAATGAAATTGTATACACATATTTTGCTCATGGCAGAAAATATTTCTAGTAAAAATGGGCGGGATCGGTTAAAGACCACGGCAACTTAGATACAAAACAAGTTTAAAAGGGTCGTAGACTAAAATAATAAGCTATAAGTTAGCAAAAAATAGTTTTAAATCAATGATATTTCAGTTATTAAGTTTTTATGTAGAAAAGTAATTTATCTGAAATGAAATGTACAATTGAAGCTCACGCTGTGTTTATACTGTTCGGTTAAACCCGAACTTAGACACCTTTACTTGTTTTGATATGATAAGATTAATTCGTAAATGAGAGAGCGTCAAATTGAAATGAAAATTGTGATAAAACGTAACTGAATATGTACAGCGTCAGTAGTGGTTACAAAATGGTGATATATTCATTTATTCAGCACGACTGAAGTGTCGTCGGTCGGCCGACAAAACAGTCCGTTTAGCATAGATACATGTGCTGCTTCAGTACGGTCAGAATTTCAATGATGGGAACAGCAGACGATTTAAACCACTTCGTTCTCGTGCGAAAGAATGGGCCATGCCATTCAATAACCAGCGGCTGATACTCAGTAGTAATCTCAGTCGAGACTCTCTAGGCAAAAGTAGGAACATAGGTGCAGAGATACATTATGCGACATACAATGCTTATTTTTATTAGGATTTTATTATATTTCCGCATTTTCATTTGATGCTAAGTATCTCTTTTCAAGTGATTATTCTCATTTCGATATAATGCATTCGCATTTATACCCGACGCTTTTCCATTTACAACTGGTGTTATATTTTTTGCGCAAAGAGCAACTCATTTTAATGTTGGCAATAGAGATAATAATTTGAATTTTTTCTAGTTAGAGTATTGCTAGTTAAGCAGGTTTTAGGAGCCAATAGTTTACAAAATATTGGTCCCTATTATGTTTTATGAACTAGGCAAGGCGGCATCATACGTTTTAGTTTCTCTGATTTGGGGATTACCACCTCTGATTGAGGCTAGCACTTCATCTGTTTCATTTTTGCATACAAACTTAAGTAAAAAAAAGGCAATATGAGCTTCATCTACAGAAGATGCTTGACCATCGTTTTATAAATGCCAGAAAAATTCGACCATGTGTCTTTGATATCATATATTGGAAGCTCAAACTATGAGTGGAGACCACAAGCATGACGACGATGCAATAAGCTAAACTATCGAAGGTAAGGTTACATTATGAGAAAAGCTTTGTCACAGATATCCTAGTTTTTTACACAGGATGAGCCCTACTTTAAACTAACTCATTCGCTCAGATTTAAATCGTATTCACGATATTCGGAAACATTCCCTATTTCCTCCAAATGAACTTTTGATAAAATGACCTAGCCAGCGAAGACTTTGGGTTTTATTCGCTACACTATCGTCATATTTGCTAAAGGTCATCATTTTCACCCTTTTGGTACTTGCCATCGGCATCAGAGACAGAACCATTAATCTGCCGCAGCAATTTTATCTCTAGGCTCCAAGAGGCATCGAAACTTCTCCCAACACCGTCCATAATTCCGTGCCATAAGCACATCATCAGCATGATTTTGTTTCTTTGAGAGGGGACTTAACTTTTAAAATACCTATTTTGTCTCGGTTTGGTGGTTATCTAACTCTGTTTTTGTTGCTAATGCTGGCTCTCATGTAGACAAAATCCTTCACGTGCTCGAATTTATATCCGTCAACTGTGACATGGCTTCCAAGGCGCGAATTCGCCAATTATTTCTTGGGTGACAGCAAGTAGTTCGTCTTGCTCTCATTTGTTGTAAGACCCACTTTTGTTCCTTGTTTATCTAGTCACCAGAAGGCAGAGTTCACAGCGTATTCGTTTAGGGATATAATATTATAATAATTAATAATGAACGCTCTTTTAATAAATTGTAGCACAACGGTTTAGTTCTGCTGCTAGAATTATCTTCTCCACTCTCATATTTAAGAAATCTCACGAAAGGGAGTCATCTTGTCTTAAGCCTCGTTTAGTTTCGAATGGCTTGGAAAGATCTTTCCTTACGAGGCTGTTGGTGTTGCTCAACGTCATTTGGAAGAATTTAACTAACTTTGCAGCGAATTTAAATTCAGACATAGCAGCATACAAGCAGCTGTTTTCGCGCTGTCGAATGCTGCTATGAAGTTTGCGAAAAGATGGTGAGTGTAGATTCTCTTGTTGTGAGTCTTCTCCAGGATCGGGCGCAACTGAAACCACACTGATAGGGTTCAATCAGTTTGTTGACTATAAGTTTCAGAGAACCAGAAACAGTCCCGAAATTATTGTAAAACAGTTCCAAAAATTCAGTTGGAGCCAGTTAGCCAATCGAAAAAGTGATTGGCGTGTATTGCTGGACGGTCATAAATGATTAGGAGGAAAGGGCGAATTATGTAAATAAATAAGTCTCGAAATGATTCCGAATTAGTCCCGCAATGATCCGAAAATGATACTAAAATGAGACCGAAATAGTCCCGCAATGATTCTGAAAATAATTGCAAAGCCTTTAGGAATATCCTTGAAACAATTTCGAAAATAATCCTAAAATCAGCTTCAAATGATCTTAGTTGATCTTGATTACAAGAACAATTCCAAAAAGGAAACCGTTAAGAAATATTTCCAAAATTACTCCATACAGGAAACAATCTGAGAATGATACCGAAACCAGTGCGGAGTTCTCCCGAAATAGTTTCGAAATTCTTCTAAAAGAATCCACAACAAATCGCGAAATTATTTTAAATAGCTATAAAAGAATCCCGAATAGGAACATAGCTAAATTTTTTTGTTAAATACGAAATTACTTTTCTTTCGTTTCCGAGTTATCGCTTAGTATAAAACACCCGAAAAGCCTGTTTTGAATTGTATATTTAAATTAAAATTTTAAGTATGATTTTTGCCTTTTATAAAGAGAATTTAGTTTTTTTCTATATTGTCGGACTGTTATAATAAAACTTGACTGTTATTTCTCACTTTTACGATAAAAGTTTAAATCTCAAATTTTACGTTTATAATAAAAGACACATTTTAAAAGTTATCTTTCGATCATGGTTCAATTATATGGTTGGCTCATCTCATCAGCTGATTTTATTTATTTCATTGCATGACCGATGGGATTGCCAAAGGAGATGGCAAATTTAAAATGAAGCCAACACATTGGCAACATTTTCTTACACACGCAAAAACTGCTAAGTTTTATGTTTCCATTCCATACCATTCGCACCAACACCAATACACAGATTTTGACAATTTGAACAGACATATTTTGTTGTTGTACAGATGAGCCCACCATATAGTTGAAGCATGCCTTTGATCTTATTGAAAAATTCAAAAAAATTAAAGTTATTTCGAATTTTTTTTTAACTCAAAAGCATAGATAACTCTTCCGTATTCAAATATCAACATTTCCTGTTACCTGCTTTTTTTTACTTGAAAATAACTTTTAAAAAACGCACCCTGATTTGGAAGAAGAAAATAAATCAACGAAAATATCTTGGAAATTGGTCTGGCACCGCTTTTTTGACCAGGCATTTTCTCTCGTTGCGGGAGCCTTAAATAGACCAGCTAATGTTATTTTTCGAAACTTCTCCAAATCCAAAGAAATCCGGGAAAGATCTCGCCCACTTTTATGTAAGTAAGTATATTTTAGTGACCTATGACCAAGGATTTTTGATGTCTAGGTCATATTAACCATGCAAATAGTTGAAGACGTATTTTGCCCCAATTGTAACTGTGTTGATATAAAAAAAGATCAATAAATGAAAAAAATTAAGACAATATAGGAATTTAGTATTCTTATCGATACGCAAATTTGCGGTGTGAAAAATCAGCTTTAACCCCTCTGTTACATTAAGGGCATTTGGTGACATTTTTTGCTTTTGTTTTTCTGATAATTCTTGATAGGAGAAAAATTTCAGAATTTCCTTTCATGATTTTCCTTCCTTCTCAAAAGCCTAAAAAGCAAGAATTAATTTAATCCAATAACTGATAATAAACAAACCTACGTGGCCGCTTCGTAAGTTCATTCTGTGACCACAGCTGTTATTGTGAGCATAAAAAAAGCATTGTATAACAAGTAAAAATATGGGCGTGGTCCGCCCTTTTCCTTTATTAGAAGGGCTGGATTTTTTTTTTGAGAAATTTAGTATAACAGCTGTTATACGAGGTGAAAAGACAGACTCTGACTTCTGACTTTTCGCCCTTACTTTTTCAATTTGCTGAACGCGTTAACAAAACAATTAAGGAAGGTTAAGTTCGGGTGTAACCGAACATTACATACTCAGTTGAGAGCTATGGTTACAACATAAGGGAAAATAACCATGTAGGAAAATGAACCGAGGGAAACCCTGGAATGTGTTTGTATGACATGTGTATCAAATGAAGGGCATTAAAGAGTATTTTATGAGGGAGTGGGCCATAGTTCTATAGGTGGACGCCATTTAGGGATATAGCCATAAAGGTGGATCAGGGTTGACTCTAGAATGCGTTTGTACGATATGGGTATCAAATGAAAGGTATTAATGAGTATTTTAAAAGGGCGTGGACCTAAGTTCTATAGATGGACGCCTTTTCGAGATATCGCCGTAAAGATGGACCAGGGGTGACTCTAGAATGCGTTTGTACGATATGGGTATCAAATGAAAGGTGTTAATGAGCATTTTAAAAGGGAGTAATCCTTAGTTCCATAGGTGGACGCCGTTTCGAGATATCGCCATAAAGGTGGACCAGGGGTGACCCTAGAATTTGTTTGCACAATATGGGCATCAAACGAAAGGTGTTAATGAGTATTTTAAAAGGGAGTGGGCCTTAGTTCTATAGGTGGACGCCGTTTCGAAATATCGCCATAAAGGTGGGCCGGGTGTGACTCTAGAATGCGTTTGTACGATATGGGTATCAAATGAAAGGTGTTAATGAGTATTTTTAAAAGGGAGTGGGCCTTCGTTCTATAGGTGTTCGCCTTTTCGAAATATCGCCATAAAGGTGGACCAGGGGTGACTCTAGAATGAGTTTGTACGATATGGGTATCAAATTAAAGGTGTTAATGAGAGTTTTAAAAGGGAGTGGTGGTAGTTGTATATGTGAAGGCGTTTTCCAGATATCGACCAAAATGTGGACCAGGGTGACCCAGAACATCATCTGTTGGATACCGCTAATTTATTTATATATGTAATACCTGCCAAGATTTTAAGGGTATTTTATTTCGCCCTGCAGAACTTTTTCATTTTCTTCTACTTAATATGGTAGGTGTCACAACCATTTTATAAAGTTTTTTCTAAAGTTATATTTCGCGTCAATAAAACAATCCAATTACCTTACCATACTTCATCCCTTTTTTCGTATTTGGTATAGAATTATAGCATTTTTTTAATTTTTCGTAATTTTCGATATGGAAAAAGTTGGCGTGGTCATAGTCGGATTTCGTTCATTTTTCATACCAAGATAAAGTGAGTTCAGATAAGTACGTGAACTGAGTTTAGTAAAGATATATCGATTTTTGCTCAAGTTATTGTGTTAACGGCCATGCGGAAGGACAGACGGACGACTGTGTATAAAAACTGGGCGTGGCATCAACCGATTTCGCCCATTTTCACAGAAAACAGTTAGCGACATAAAATCTATGCCCCTACCAAATTTCAAAAGGATTGGTTAATTTTTGTTCGACTTATGGCGTTAAAAGTATCCTAGACAAATTAAATTAAAAAGGGCGGAGTCACGCCCATTTTTAAATTTTCTTTTATTTTTGTATTTTGTTGCACCATATCATTACTGGAGTTGAATCTTGACATAATTTACTTATATACTGTAAAGATATTAAATTTTTTGTTAAAATTTTACTTTTAAAAAAATTTTTTTTAAAAGTGGGCGTGGTCCTTCTCCGATTTTGCTAATTTTTATTAAGCGTACATATAGTAATAAGAGTAACGTTCCTGCCAAATTTCATCATGATATCTTCAACGACTGCCAAATTATAGCTTGTAAAAGTTTTAAATTACCTTCTTTTAAAAGTGGGCGGTGCCACGCCCATTGTCCAAAATTTTACTAATTTTCTATTTTGCGTTATAAGTTCAACTCATCTACCAAGCTTCGTCGCTTTATCGGTCTTTTGTAATGAATTATCGCACTTTTTCGGTTTTTCGAAATTTTCGATATTGAAAAAGTGGGCGTGGTTATGGTCCGATATCGTTCATTTTAAATAGCGATCTGAGATGAGTGCTCAGAAACCTACATACCAAGTTTCATCAAGATACCTCAAAATTTACTCAAGTTATCGTGTTAACGGGCAGACGGACGGACGGACGGACGGACGGACGGACATGGCTCAATCAAGTTTTTTTTCGATCCTTATTATAAATCGATATATGGAAGTCTATATCTATCTCGATTCCTTTATATATGTACAACCAACCGTTATCCAATCAAACTTAATATTCTCTGTGAGTTCTGCTCAACTGAGTATAAAAATTAAAAATAAATCGTAATAATTGGATACCATAGATCTTTTAGAACATAAATTCGCATTTGTTTTTCAATTAGTAATACGGAGCTATTTTTTCTTAAAGATTTATGGAGAACCATATTTTCTATGCCAATTGCCAACGATAACTGCTTAAAGAGTGATACTATTCTATAAAAAAATTTTCAATGGAAAATATACTCGTAGGGTATATTCAAATATACCGAGAGGTGATCCCTTTTTAAAACCTTTTTGAAAGTGGTTTGATGTTAATTCTTCCATTATCTGAACTAAAGACCTTCGGTATAGTAGGCCAGCATCCAACGTATATGTATACCACCTCCACCATATTGCAATAAATGCCGACATATAATCAGAAATTATTAAATTGTTTACCGATAAGCTAAGAAACAACAACAAGAAATACGTATGTGAACCATAATAGTTGTTACACAATCTGGTAACCTTGCCGTGCGCGGACGTGTTTTTTTGATCGCTCTTCGAATTGTTATTCTTTTTACTTTGTAAACAAGTTTTATCTTTTATAAATATTTATTCATATAGATATAAAACAGTTTATAAGTTTAATTTGGTATTAAATCTTTACACAGTGCAATATACATAGTGGCTTTTTGTGTAATTTAAACATTCAGTCTGTGTGTTCATATATCATAGATTTTCACAAAAATTTGTGATAACTGCATACTTTTTTGTTGGTAGCTGCTATTAGCAAGTCATTGTGTGCCCTTTTTGCTTTGTGTTGTGTTCACTGCTAGCTATACGCTGTCTTGCGATTTGCATCCAGTGCTCCAAAATAACTCTCGCCCATAATTTTTGAACAGCTGTTCAATTTATCCTATACTTATAGTTTCTCTTGCATATTTTTCTTTTGGGTTTGTTTAACTTTGCAATTATGTTGGATTGCTGTGTCAAGAAGTGCACCAATCAAAAGAAAATTTCCCGTGGTGATACTTATGTTTGTTGTTGGCTCTGTGATAATATGGCTCATGTTATCTGTGCCGGTTTCTCTCACATAGGTGGTCGGGTGGTTGACTTAATATCCAGCAAAATTGGACTGAACTGGACATGTCATGATTGTCGTTCCGTAGAAAATGAGATGCGAGCTTTTATGAGGCAAACTCAGAAAGAGTTCAACAACATTTTTATTGGGTTTCGTGACCTTAACGAAAGATTCAAAACGATGGAGGCTCACTTTAAAAAATTGAAAGTGATATCTGAATCCCCAAAACGTAAGAAATGTATGCCCAACAATGACTCCAACTTGTCTTCGAGTCAGGGGCAAAGCTGTCCTCCTACGAATGTCCCTTCAACCGCGTTGACTGATACGAACAGGCTTACCAAAAACGTTATGAACACTGCAGCTCAGAAATCTCCACAAGAATCTCCACAAGGTTGTGTCAAGACTTCCAGTGAGACGATTTCTGGCAAATTAAACGATGCGCGAACTAATAGTGGTACCTTTGCGGCTGTTTGTTCTACGTCACCAATGTTGATTTCGCTGGACTCCCCAATTCATCCTACACCTCCACCGGTATCTTTAGCTCCAACAATAACAGTTACCGATACTGGGGTTGTTGCTAGCGATACAAGTGTACCTGAAAAAAATAGTACAGGCTCGATAACCAACGCTATAACGGCCGCACCTTCCCAGATCTCTGGTGCGCTACCCGCTACTCATTTGCAGGTGACTGCCGTGCCACCTCGTAGGGCTGTATTTGTGTCCCAATTACACGCCTCGCTTACCGAAAATGACATTGTTCATTACGTTTGCTCTAAACTTGGTGTTGCACCCACTAGTAACATCAATGTGTATAAATTTAACTTTAAATATGTGAGAGACATCTCCTCATTTAAAATATCCCTTTCAGATGAATATTTCGATAAGGTACTTGATTCCTCTTTTTGGCCCAAGCATACTGTGGTTCACTTGTTCACGAGAAAGGCGAGGGCCGAACCTGTTTTATTGCAGCCAAAAAACGGTATGACGAACACAGTAATAACAACACAAAGGTAATTGCTGAGCTGTCCCGTCTTCTCATTAATTACCAAAATGTTCGTGGTTTACGATCAAAACTTGTTCCATTCTTCCTTAATTCTTTCAACTTTTCTGCACAAATTGTAGCATTTACGGAGACCTGGCTAAAGCCTGATAATTACAATTCTGAGGATCAGCGTGATCGCATCTCTAGAGCGGGAGGTGTCCTTATTGCTGTTGAATCTAACCTATCGTCTGAGTTGATTTCGCTGGACAATATCTCTCATATCGAATTCATAGTAGTTAGGCTTTCATTCGGTAGCTATAGCGTAATTGTTTGCTGTTCGTATATACCACCTCGTTCGGATATGGATGTTTATGCTAGTCATAGCTCGGCCATCTGTGATTTGCATTCGCAGTTGGGAGATAACGATCGGCTTTTTGTTGTTGGGGACTTTAACTTGCCAACAGTTAGTTGGGTTAATATAAGTGATTCAAACTTTTTAACTCCCACTGCTCAACATGAGTTTCTCAATTGCTTGTTAGACTCATCTCTTTTACAGATTAACAATGTTCCAAATAGTGTAATAAAATGCTGGATTTAGTATTTGTGGATGGCTCGGTGGGTACTGCCCTTACGCGAATACCACTTTTATCCCTTCCAGAAGACCCTCTTCACCCTACGCTAGAGATATCACTTGATATCAGCCTACCCCGTAGGATTCAAGTACGGTCTCGTCCCCGATCTAGATGCTTCTACAAAGCGAATTTCATTATGCTCAATGATCTGTTGGCTTCCCATGATTGGTCGGATCTCTATGCTTGCACTGATGTCGATTCGGCTATCTCTATATTTTACAGTGCGCTTGATGGCTTCTTTGATACCTGCATTCCTACTCGCTATACCCTATGTTCGAATAAGCCCCCTTGGTTTTCAAGGCAACTTATCAGACTTATTAACATTAAATCTAGGCTTTATAAGAGGTTCAAGAAATCTGGAGCATCTGCAGACCTCTCTAAATATCTAATAGCTCGTTCTAAATTTCACCGTCTTAATCAGCTTTGTTATAAAAATTACTTGAGTTGTTGTAAAGCCCAATTTTTTAGAAATCCAAAAAAGTTTTACAGTTTCGTAAATTCAAAGCGGAAAACTTCTGGGTATCCTTCCTCATTAACCTTTGGA
Organism: Eurosta solidaginis; assembly: GCF_040869045.1. Lineage (NCBI taxonomy): Eukaryota > Metazoa > Arthropoda > Insecta > Diptera > Tephritidae > Eurosta > Eurosta solidaginis. The sequence continues at coordinate 179,287,215 of NC_090323.1, read as the reverse complement.
GGTAAAAAAGCTTGCACTGATGACGACGTTGCTGAACTATTTTCTGAGTTCTTTAAGTCCAAGTATTCATCCAGTGGTTTTCATTCCGGTCAATATCCCTATCACTTAGATAGCTCGAATTACATTAGGAATCCTGCTATGGATGGTAATATTGTTCTTCAGAGTCTTCAATCTTTGAAGCCCACCTTTTCTCCGGGACCGGACGGTGTTCCTAGTTGCGTGCTTAGGTACTGCGCCGAAAACATGTATGAGCGTATTTTAAAATTATTTGAGCTATCTCTGGGATCTGCGTCATTCCCGGCACTTTGGAAACAGTCTTTTATTATACCCCTGCATAAAAAAGGTAGTAGGTCAAAAGTTGTAAACTACAGGGGTATTGCTAAACTTTTAGTCATTCCTAAAGTCTTTGAACAGATTGTCACCAGTCAACTGCAATATCAGTGTTCTAGTGTTTTATCTGCATGCCAACACGGTTTTATTCGTCAAAGGTCTACCACTACAAATTTGCTTGTATTCACCTCTATAGTTATGGAAGGATTTTTAGCGAACAAGCAAACGGATGTCATCTACACGGACTTCAGCAAAGCATTTGATACCGTCAACCATGAGTCGCTTATTCATAAGCTTGATTTACTGGGCTTTCCATTTCACCTATTAATGTGGCTGAAAAGCTATCTTTCTAACCCAAAGAGTCCTGTTCAAGTGCAATCTGTCGGAATCGTTCGGAGTTTCCTCCGGCGTACCCCAGGGAAGTCATCTAGGCCCTTTGCTCTTTGCCCTTTTCATTAATGACTTGCCACAGACAATATTATATTCCCATACTATAATGTATGCGGATGATGTAAAACTTTGCTACACTTACTGTCCTACCGATTTGAGTTCCTTGGATCTTCTTCAGGCCGACTTGGACTCGTTCCAATGTTGGTGCACAACAAATTTACTACCTTTAAATTGCTCTAAATATAAGCATATGACATTTCACCGAGTGAAGCCAGCATTGAAATCTTATGTAATAGATGGTACGCCTTTGGAGCGTATATCTATTGCAAATGATCTAGGTGTCCTTTTTGATCCGAAATTGAATTTTAACATGCATATTTCATCTATAGCCAACAAAGCGTTGGGTTTACTTGGATTTGTTAAAAGAAGGGCTAAAGAGTTCGATGATCCGTACCTCACTAAGGTTCTTTACACATCGCTGGTTCGTCCAATACTCGAGTATTGCTCATGCGTTTGGTCCCCTGTTTCTCAAAAGCATATAAAGCGTCTTGAGTCAGTTCAAAAGCAATTTTTGATATTTGCATTGCGCGGCCTTAATTGGGACTCAAGTCTCCACCTTCCTCCATACAGAAGTAGACTTCTTCTTATTAACTTACCCACTCTGGAAAATCGGAGAATATTACTGGGGGTATTGTTCATCCATAAGCTCATTATTGGAGAAATTGATTCCGCGGACCTCCTCAGCCGCTTGTTTTTTGCGGTTCCCCCTAGAGTATCCAGACACTACGTTCCTTTCTATTTACCCCTTTGTCGACGAAACTTTGCTAAAAATAATCCTCTTCTTATCTGGTGCGAGCACTACAATGACTTGTATAGCTGCATCAGTCTTGAATGTACTTTTGCCACTATACGTAATGCAATACTTGCCTATCTAATTTAAGCTAGCTAATTTAATTTGCCGGCATTTTATTCCTTCGATAAAAAACAGGAACTATCTCGCTTAAGGATGAAGGAATATTTATCAACATGTATCATTAAGAAGGAACAAGGCAGTACTGTGTTGATTGGAATCTGGTGCATTCCAACAACGTAAAAACATGCTTTTTCATGAGTCACTGACCGGAATCGTATGCATTCCGGTAGTATAATCTTATGGGTCAGGCATCGAGCTGACTGGAATCCGGTGCATTCTAACAACACAGGTCATGTTACTTTTTTATGCCTTGTGATGGCGTATCCTCATTACACTACTCTTAGCACTGCCGGATTCCCATGACATGCTGATTGGAATCTTGTTGCATTCCAACAGGGAGATTGGAATCCACTGCATTCCGAAATTATGCTGAGCGGAATCTGATGCATTCCGCCAGTATAAGATTTCGGCATAAGATCTTATTTCTACTCATATTTCTTATTATTATTATATTCTGAAATTAAAGAGTAATCTTCATTCATATTTCTTTGTTTGTAATATAACATTGTTGAAATCTCGATATATCTTAAATTTTATCTTTTGAGTTGTATACTTATATATCTTTTATATTATGCAGTCGACCATAGTTTGTCGTCGACTTTAAATAATAAATAAATAAATAAATAAATAAATAAAAATATTGTTTTGAGCATGACAATTTAGCATGTATCGTAAGTGTTCATTTATATGTGTGTAAACCTAAAATGTTTCTGTAAATTTAAGAATATTTAATAAAATGTATAAATGTTGAAAACTACATCTGAGATTATAAACCTTTTAACCAGTATACATAATAAAATAAAGGGATGGTAATTTCGTGACCTTAATTACGAATGTGTAAGTTTTTCTTAAAGTAACAGAAGGGTTAAGAAAATTTGAATTTTTGCTAAGAAGGCATTATTATTTAACTATTTAGTCAAAATCGAATAGGCATGACATACCTATCAGCTCTTGTTTTTTTTTTTTTTTTTGCGGGAGAGATAAAAAATGCCTAATGCACCATAATTGCTGTCATCGCAGCAACAATGTGTCCTTAGACTAAAAGACAGCGCCAGTTTTGGAACTGTCGCTCACCCCGTGAACTACTTTCGCATTACTTTAGGGAGGCGTTTCAAATTTCTCATTTTTTAAGAGCCTATTGTTGTCCCTGCGTCTAGGTTAACGCTATTTGGTCTGAGTGTCGATTTAATCGCCACTGTTTTGCCTGCGCATTTCCCTGCGCTCCCTATCAGCATCCATCAGGCGTGTCATGACTCTAAATGCCATTTTGCTCACTGCAGTACAGCATTCCTTCATGTTGCACATTTGTGATACTAAATTTCTCGTGGTAGGTTCCTCCCCAAAAACTCTATGCAATGTGAGTATTTCCTCTTGAAAACGGGGGCAGTGGAACATGACGTATTATGCGTTTTCTAATTCCGAGGTACACCTTGTGCAAAGAGGATCTTTCTCTTCCCTACGCTTCCGTAAATACTCTTTGGAACTGCCATGTCCACTCAGTATCGGCGTGAGATGATACTTTAGGGCGCCGTGCTACCACTCATTCCATTGAGCTACGTCCCAAACTAACGCTAGGGTCCAACACCCTTTACTCGAGGCCTCCTACCTTTCTTGCCACTTACCTATTGTTAGTATCCTTGCTCTTTTCTTGCCGTCTTCAGATGGTCGCTCGATATATGTGTTATACAGATCGGGTTATCAGCCCTGCAATTGCTCCAAATACACGTGTTCGTTGAGAAAAGGACCCGGCATAAACGGATCTATTTTCCAAACCGCACATGGTTAGTACCTAAATCCAAAATTATATATCTATGTACGAGTACATGTTTTATCTATCATTTAGATAAAGTTTTCAAATTCAATTTATTTATTCAGTTGTATGACAATGAAAATTTTATTTGTTAAATTTTGTTGGTTTAGTGCTAACGAACCCTTTTCATTTTCAGCCTTTCGCACTTCTGTAGACAATTTTTTTTAAAAATATTTTGTTTAAATGCTAAATTGAGTTAGGTTGACAACTATTTTACAATATTTTTTTCGTTATGCTCATTTTTTTATTCTTTCAGTTTTTTTTTCTCATCGAAAGTGGAATTTCAGCCAGAAGCCCACTAGACGACAATTGCAGACATTAGAAGAGAAATGTTTGTTAAACTTTTTTTACATATACATAGATACAAAGAAAACAACGCAAGCACGTACTGGTTTACGCACACATATATTTGTAGGAAATGTGAAATGTTTCAAACGCCCATTTCGGCTGGTCGCTGCACTCTCAACTGCACCGCAGACATCCTCGTCTCGGTTCATTGTTATCTCAATTTTGTGGTTCATTCTAAAAGAAAAGAACTTTTTATTATTTTTTATTTGTCAAAAATAATAGAATTAACATACCTACAAACATATTTTGAGCAACTGAATGGAATCTGCATATTTGCTAAATTGTTTATTTGATTGTGCAATTTTAACTGTTCATTTTTAATCCAATTCACTAGGGCTGTTGAGGTAGTTTTTCGCGAGTTTTCCTTAGAAACATTCTTCGTGCCTTTAAGTTACAATATTCCACGGCGTGAAGTTTGTGCTACCGTCTCTGTACTGGACAGAGACGGGGAAACATGAGTCTTGCGGTAAATGGTAACAAGATGAAGAATTTTCTGTCATCCAAACTAAAGCTTGGCAATAGCGCCTTGGCAACCATATCAATTCTGATGGGCAAAAATTCGAGACTGATTGTAAAACCAACATTAAAAGCTAAATAGATGTACACTTAGAAATCAAACATAAAATAATTCTTGCTAATAATAACTACACACAGTATGCGATTGAGAAGAAAATCCTTTCTCAATGAACAGAAATCATGCTCTAAAAGTCGCTCATCACACCTGTCCTGATGTATAGCTCGGAATCAATAATGGTGTCGAGAAAATATGATACAAATCATACACGTACATAAGTACAAATCCAGGGCCCCCTCTATAACCATCACCAACGCAGAGATTGAAAAATCCATCAAAATTGCTAAAAAATCCAAAGCAGTAGGCCCACATGGAATAACCATGTTCATGCTTTAAAACCCTGGCAATGATATGTTCAAATATCTAGCGCATGTCTTTAACATCCCAGTAGAAAAATGCAGGAGTAAGAAGCAATTACAGAAGCTCTTCTCCGGAGTCTAGAGGGCCTTACCATCTCGATGAATTCCTTAATTATTATACTCAGTTGAGCAGAGCTCACAGAGTATATTAAGTTTGATTGGATAACGGTTGGTTGTACAGGTATAAAGGAATCGAGATAGATATAGACTTCCATATATCAAAATCATCAGGATCGAAAAAAAATTTGATTGAGCCATGTCCGTCCGTCCGTCCGTCCGTTAACACGATAACTTGAGTAAATTTTGAGGTATCTTGATGAAGTTTGGTATGTAGGTTCCTCATCTCAGATCGCTATTTAAAATGAACGATATCGGACTATAACCACGCCCACTTTTTCGATATCGAAAATTTCGAAAAACCGAAAAAGTGCGATAATTCATTACCAAAGACAGATAAAGCAATGAAACTTGGTAGGTGGGTTGAACTTATGACGCAGAATAGAAAACTAGTAAAATTTTTGACAATGGGCGTGGCACTGCCCACTTTTAAAAGAAGGTAATTTAAAAGTTTTAGAAGCCTTAATTTGGCAGTCGTTGAAGATATCATGATGAAATTTGGCAGGAACGTTACTCCTATTACTATATGTACGTTTAATAAAAATTAGCAAAATCGGAGAAGGACCACACCCACTTTAAAAAAAAAATTTTTTTAAAGTAAAATTTTAACAAAAAATTTAATAACTTTACAGTATATAAGTAAATTATGTCAACATTCAACTCCAAGTTTGATATGGTGCAACAAAATACAAAAATAAAAGAAAATTTCAAAATGGGCGTAGCTCCGCCCTTTTTCATTTAATTTGTCTAGGACACTTTTAATACCATAAGTCGAACAAAAATTTAACAATACTTTTGAAATTTGGTAGGGGCATAGATTTTATGACGCTAACTATTTTCTGTGGGCGAAATCGGTTGAAGCCACGCCCAGTTTTTATACACAGTCGTCCGTCTGTCCTTTCGCATGGCCCTTAACACGATAACTTGAGCAAAAATCGACATATCTTTACTGAACTTAGTTCACGTACTTATCTGAACTCACTTTATCTTGGTATATAAAATGAACGTAATCCGACTAAGACCACGCCCACTTTTTCGATATCGAAAATTACGAAAAATGAAAAAATGCCATAATTCTATACCAAATACGAAAAAAGGGATGAAAAATTGTAATTGGATTGGTTTATTGACGCGAAATATAACTTTAGAAAAAACTTTGTAAAATGGTTGTGACACCTACCATATTAAGTAGAAGAAAATGAAAAAGTTCTGCAGTGCGAAATAAAAAACCACTGAAATCTTGGCAGGTATTACATATATAAATAAATTAGCGGTATCAAACAGATGATGTTCTGGGTCACCCTGGTCCACATTTTGGTCGATATCTGGAAAACGCCTTCACATATACAACTACCACCACTCCCTTTTAAAACTCTCATTAATACCTTTAATTTGATACCCATATCGTACAAACAAAGTCTAAGTTGCGATACTTCGAAAAGGAGTCCACCTATAGAGCTAAGGCCCACTCCCTTTTAAAATACTCATTAACACCTTTCTTTTGATACCCATATTGTACAAACGTATTCTAGGGTAACCCCTGGTCCACCTTTATGGCGGTATCTCGAAAAGGCGACCACCTATACAACTACCACCACTCCCTTTAAAAACCCTCATTAATACCTTTAATTTTATACCCATATCGTACAACCACATTCTAGAGTCACCTCTGGGCCACCTTTATGGCGATATTTCGAAACGGCTTCCACCTATAGAACTAAGGCCCACTCCCTTTTAAAATACCCATTAACATCTTTCGTTTGATACCCATATTGTACAAACACATTCTAGAGTCACCCCTGGTCCACCTTTATGGCGATATCTCTGAAAAGGCGACCACCTATACAACTACCACCACTCCCTTTTAAAACCCTCATTAAAACCTTTAATTTGATACCCATATCGTACAAACAAATTCTGGGGTCACCCCTGGTCCATCTTTATGTTGATATCTCGAAACGGCGTCCACCTATGGAACTAAGGATTACTCCCTTTTAAAATACTCATTAACACCTTTCATTTGATACCCATATCGTGCAAACAAATTCTAGAGTCAACCCTGATCCACCTTTATGGCGATATCCCTAAATGGCGTTCACCTATAGAACTATGGCCCACTCCCACATAAAATACTCTTTAGTGCCTTTCATTTGATAGACATGTCATACAAACACATTCCAGGGTTTCCCTCGGTTCATTTTCCTACATGGTTATTTTGCCTTATGTTGTCAACATAGCTCTCAGCTGAGTATGTAGTGTTCGGTTATACCCGAACTTAACCTTCCTTACTTGTTTTTTATATGAAGCGGGCCAAATTGCAAGGCCTTGCCTTTCCGCTTCCGAAGAAATGGCTTTTAGAAGCAGTTCGTCTCAAACACTCCATATAGGCCTCGCTGTACGGCACTACTGTTTCGCTTCCGCAGGATAAGTTTATAAATGAAATATTTAAGTACTTAGAGTGCTTACCTACGTACATATGTACACATGTTTATTGGTTCAACAGGAAAAAACGTAAAAATAAATATGAGTTCATCGTAAATTAAATGTTATATGTTATTCCATAAGCAAAAAAACGTAAAAATTAATATTATTAATTTAGTTCAATAAATAATTATGTATTTGTACATACAGAAGAATATAAGAATAAGACTGTGTTCAAGTATTTTCTTAAAATTTTTACCGATTAGTATGTAATTTGTTATACTAAAAAACGTCGAAATAAATATTAATTGAGCGCAAAACGAAATGTAATACATACATATACATATGTATTTGTTGTTTAAAAACTATTTTTGCTTTCTTGCTAGATATGTTGCCTTGTGTACACGGTTCTTGGCATTTTTAAAATTTTTTTTTGATTTCGAAAATAAAATTTTCTTTTGTTACGACTTTTTCAGTAACAGCTTCTGCAATTGAAAAGAAAAGACAAATAAAGAGTTTGATTGAATATGAGTTTTATTACAACTTACTATATAAAATATCGTTTATGCTAATATATTCTTTGAACGTTTGTTTCGTTTGTACACCCTCATAATTGAAATTACGAAAAATGTCCTTTCCTAATAAATGGTAGACATTTTTTGCGATACCTCCCCTTTCAATAATTATTTCGATGGCATTAAGCTATAGAGAAAGCATTAGGACAATTAAACCACCGGAATTTCAGATACTCAAGACGGCATTCAGCATATCCCTTGGGTATTGAAAGCATAATAAAACTTTTTTAATTTTGTATTTATACTTTCTGGCTATCTGTCTGCATCTATGGCAAAATTATTTAATTCGCATATTTTCACTTTTGTTATATAATTCTTCGATAGGCTCTACACTTACACTATTTACTTCGATTTTCTTAAGTTTTTCTCTTAGTTTGTTTTTTTCTTTCATAATTTTTCGTTTTATGTTACTTCTACTTGTTCCTCTTTTATAGATTTTTAATTATATTAATATTTCCTCACCACACAAACTAATACGCGTCTTTTCGTCACAAAAATTTTACTTAAAATAATAAATGCTGAAGCTGATGCGTCGCTTTTCAGTTTGCGCTGTTATACATAACTGTAACTTGCATAGTTGAGACAAACAAAGCTTTTGCCAGCTTTTTTGTTCGACACCTTATCAACTCGCTTCTCAAGAAGGAGCACAAGAAGCGATCGGTAAGGAGAGCTGCGGTAACGTGCATTGCTCTCGCTTGGAAGCTGTTCTGTAATGCCTTCTTAGGGGAAGCGCTTGACAACTTTTCTTCTTGGATATCTTTGTCCACCTTCGTCATCCCTAAAAAATGAGAAATGTCCTCGAAAAACCAGCTAACAGAGGGGACACATATCGTCCGATATCTCCCTACCGCCAGCAGCAAATACACTCGAAACCATTCCGCTCTCATATTTCACAATAAATCTGCGTCTTTCAAATCATCACCTTGGCTTTCGAATACTACATAGCACTACCACTACGTTCAACGCAATCAACACACATATAAATTACGGATTGAATCAAAAACCCCACAGAAAAGCTCAGAATGTGCTAAACTTATCAAAATCTTTTGATATAGTCAACCACGGCACATTATTTATTTATTTATGAGTACTGAAAGACATGGCAGGGTCTCTCCTTCCTCCTGGTCTCAAAAAGTATACTGCAAATTATTTGTCTTGTCGTCAGGCAACGGTGCAAATTAAGAATGTAACATCTAAGCCATTGGACATCCCTGTTGATGTCGTTACTCTACCGAGTGTCTTATATCAAACAAGTAAAGGTGTCTAAGTTCGGGTGTAACCGAACATTATATACTCAGCGTGAGCTTCAATTGTACATTTCATTTATATATATTACTTTTCTACATACGAAAATACAGACGAAAATAATAAGCTATATCTTTATGAAAAGGAGCTTTGTATCATTAAAATTTTACTTTCCAAATTGAATTATAACATTAAGTTGAAAAACACTAAAATTTTTGAGAATGGGTGTGGCACTGCCCCTTTTATGACGTAATGAAATTGTGTACAGACAAAAATGGACGGAATCGGTTAAAGGCCACGGCAACTTAGATATAAAACAAGTTTAAAATGGTCGTAGACTAGAATAATAAGCTATAACTTAGCAAAAAATAGTTTTGAATCAACGGTAGTTCACTTATCAAGTTTTATTGTAAGAGAAAATGGGGAGACATATTTTTTTAACCGGGCGGTGCCACGTGTAAGGTAGGAAAGTAATTTATCTGAAATGAAATGTACAGTTGAAGCTCACGCTGAGTATATAATGTTCAGTTACACCCGAACTTAGACACCTTTACTTGTTGATGCCTTACTTTAGTTATATTTAATCAGTTCACAAATTTTGACAGCTCTGTTAATATCTATCCTTAATGTTTATAGTCGAATAAAAACTTCTCATAAAAAACTTAAATTTTCTACAACATAGTTTTGTTGAAGTAGCGATGATTTTTCAGCATTTGATAAATTGTATCCATGACAACTAACATATATTGTGGCAAATACGTCAAAGTGAAACTACCTTGTTTTCTTGTATCATCTAGAACCAAACGAAGAGAAAAAGTACACCACTCTGAGCGCACGCCTTGTTGACTCTGCATCGTATGCGTAGTTATTGAAAAAAAGTTACGCATACGCACTGGTGTCCTTACGAATAGCTTAACACTGATCCTGTATAAGTGGGTCAAAATTGCCCAAACGAATTTTAAAGTTGCATATCTTTTTATAGGCTTCATATAATATGGTGAAACTTCTCGACTTTTATTATTTAATAAAACTAAACTTGAAAATAGTTTTTGTTAAAATATGTCATCTACAGGATAGGCTGGGCAGAAATAGTTACGTATATTGTATAAGTGGGTCAAAATTGCCCAATAGTAAAAGGAGTATGTGTATAGCTACATACTCATAAGTTTGTAAGTATATATGCCCGTGCACATTACGGACAATATCAATGAGCCTCGCGGCTGCCTGACATGCATGGATTTTTTTTTTTTTACGAGGAGGAAGCATCGAAAGCCTCATAGTCAGAACTTTAACCGCACTAAACCTCCTACCGTCAGAGTACCATTTACCCCCCCGGTACTACTGTCAAGTATTCCGTCGGGAGGTAGGTTGAGCACTAAGCTCTACGTCTGTCGGGGTCACGTTGCTGTACTTAGATAGTGCCGCGGTATGGTTAACGCTGGGACTGACACGCCCTGCTTACTACCTGAATGTGCTTGACGCATACCACTTCTACGAATATTTCCAAGCCTACCTTAAACACTGTGTATATAGTGCTTGTGGCATGCTTGTGCGTTCGACTACTTGTATTGTAGGGTTTTGTTTTTTATATATGTATATATGAGTAAATAACTTATATATGTATAAATAGAATTTTTTTTTTTTTTAATTTTTTTTTTTTTTTTTTGTATTTCAATAGGTTTTTCCGTTTTTCATTTAATTTTTTTTTCCACAATTCGTAACGGGGCTTTCCTCGTACTTCCACCGGTTGGAGAGGTCTTCTCTCCAATCCGAGTATAAACTCTGATTACATGTGAGACGTTTACCCTCATAGTCGTTGTTTCTACAGTTGGAGAGGCCTTGTCTCTAATCCGTAGGTTTGTCGTTGCGTGTATGTTGACTGCTTTTGGTCGCACGGTTGAAGAGGCCGTGTCTCCAATCCGTGCTTTATTCCTTCACCTGGGGCAGTATTCGAACGGTTGAAGAGGCTTTGTCTCCAATCCGTCGCCTGGTTTACTATTACATTACCTACATATATTACGGTATTTTCTTATTTTATCATTCTCACGCCGCTAATTGTATGGAGGCCTTGCATCCAATACGTGCTGAGCTCGATCCCCTCCACCTTAGCAATTTGTTACCCACCCACACAACTCGACTGTTCAATGTTCGCTGCTGCGCCGTAGCCTTTCAAGACTTCGTAGACACTTCATTATTTCCGCTATTTCATCGCATGCCGCGGACCATTTTACCTTGCTTTGTAGCATGCATACAACAATTGTTTCAGGAGTGTAATCCTCCCCAAATATTCTGCACAGTTTGCATCTCGAGCTATAGAACCTAGGACACTTGAAAAATACATGGTAAACATCTTCTACTGTATCGCCGCCGCAGTGATCGCATATGTTGTTAGGCTCGTGATTGAATCGGTGCAAATATTCCTTAAAGCATCCGTGACCACTCAGAAACTGTGTGAGGTAAAAATCTACCTCGCCGTGCTTTCTAGATAACCATATATTAATATCTGGGATACATCGGTGTGTCCAGCGACCATTTGTTGAGGCATTCCACCTGAGCTGCCAGTTCTGCACGCTTCGCTCTCGTGCTCCGTTACGTGAGCTTTGATCCCGATAAATCGTCGCTGCTTCTTTTGCTAATATGTCTAAAGGACACATTCCTGCGATGATTAGTACTGCGTCGTCAGAGACAGTTTTAAAGGCGCTACAGACGCGTAGTGCACACAGGCGGTAAGTCGACTTTACCCCGCGGAAGTATGATTTTTACTCCGTGGCCTGATGCCAAACAGGAGCCCCGTAAAGTATTTGGCTTTTTACAACGCCAGCCAGAAGTTGACGCCGTCGTTGCTTTGGTCCTCTTGCATTTACCATTATCCTAGATAATGCTGCTACGGTTTTTGCTACCTTTCCATTGGCATACTCTAAGTGGGATTTGAATGACAACCTCCTGTCTATCACAACCCCCAAGTATTTTATTGAAGGCAGCGTGTCGATGTCATAGCGGCCGATTCTTATAGTGACCTGCTCCACCCTTTTCCTACTTGATATGAGTACAGCCTCTGTTTTTTGTTCCGCCAGCTGCAGTCCATTTTTCGTAAGCCACGATTGAACCATCGCTATGCTTGTATTAGGTTTGGCGCATATTTCGCCTAGGTGCTTGGTGGTGATTACCAATGCGATATCGTCCGCGAAGCCGATAATTTTCACCCCATTGGGTACCTTGATGTATGTACATATGAATGTGAATAGAAGTGTGAAAGTTCATGTTTACATGCGATGCAATGCGATGTTTACAATCTTCTTAGCAGTCGTAAAAAGTTCTTGAATTGTCAGGTTGTTTTTTTATACTCAGTTGAGCAGAACTCACAGAGTATATTAAGTTTGATTGGATAACGGTTGGTTGTACATATATAAAGGAATCGAGATAGATATAGACTTCCATATATCAAAATAATCAGGATCGAAAAAAAATTTGATTGAGCCATGTCCGTCCGTCCGTTAACACGATAACTTGAGTAAATTTTGAGGCATCTTGATGAAATTTGGTATGTAGGCTCCTGAGCACTCATCTCAGATCGCTATTTAAAATGAACGATATCGCACTATAACCACGCCCACTTTTTCGATATCGAAAATTTCGAAAAAACGAAAAAGTGCGATAATTCATTACAAAAGACAGCTAAAGCGACGAAACTTGGTAGATGATTTGAACTTATGACGCAGAATATAAAATTAGTAAAATTTTGAACAATGAGCGTGGCATCGCCCACTTTTAAAAGAAGGTAATTTAAAATTTTTGCAAGCTGTAATTTGGCAGTCGTTGAAGATATCATGATGAAATTTGGTAGGAACGTTACCACTATTACTATATGTAGGCTTAATAAAAATTAGCAAAATCGGAGAAGGACCACGTCCACTTTTAAAAAAAAATTTTTTTTAAAGTAAAATTTTAACAAAAAATTTAATATCTTTACAGTATATAAGCAAATTATGTCAACATTCATCTCCAGTAATGATATGGTGCAACAAAATACAAAAATAAAGGAAATTTCAAAATGGGCCTGGCTCCGCCCTTTTTCATTTAATTTGTCTAGGATACGTTTAACGCCATAAGTCGAACAAAAATTTACCAATCCGATTTGGTAGGGGCATAGATTTAATGACGTTAACTCTTTTCTGTGAAAATGGGTGAAATCGGTTGATGCCACGCCCAGTTTTTATACACAGTCGTCCGTCTGTCCTTCCGCATGGCCGTTAATACGATAACTTGTGCAAAAATCGATATATCTTTAATGAACTTAGTTCGCGTGCTTACTTGAACTCACTTTATCTTGGTATGAAAAATGAACGAAATCCGACTATGACCACGCCCACTTTTCCGATATCGAAAATTACGAAAAATGAAAAAATGCCACAATTCTGTATTAAATATGAAAAAAGAGATGAAACATGGTGAGGTAATTGGATTGGTTTTTTGACGCAAAATATAACTTTAGAAAAAACTTTGTAAAATGGGTGTGACACCTACCATTTTAAGTAGAAGAAAATGAAAAAGTTCTGCAGGGCGAAATAAAAAACCCTTAAAATCTTGGCAGGTATTACATACATAAATAAATTAGCGGTATCCAACAGATGATGTTCTGGGTCACCCTGGTCCACATTTTGGTCGATATCTGGAAAACGCCTTCACACCACTCCCTTTTAAAACTCTCATTGACACCTTTCATTTGATACCCATTTCGTACAAACATATCCTAAAGTCACCCCTGGCCCACCTTTTTGGCGGTATCTCGAAACGGCGTCCACCTATGGAACTAAGGATTACTGCCTTTTAAAATACTCATTAACACCTTTCTTTTGATACCCATATTGTACAAACACATTCTAGAGTCACCACTGGTCCACCATTATGGCGATATTTCGAAACGGCGTCCACCTATAGAACTAAGGCCCACTCCCTTTTAAAACACTCAATAACACCATTCGTTTGATGCCCGTATTGTACAAACAAATTTGAGGGTCACACCTGGTCTACCTTTGTGGCGATATCTCTAAACCGCGTCCACCTATGGAACTAAGGATTACTCCCTCTTAAAATACTCATTAACATCTTTCATTTGATACCCATAACGTACAAACGCATTCTAGAGTCAACCCTGATCCACCTTTATGGCTATATCCCTAAATGGCGTCCACCTATAGAACTATGGCCTACTCCCTCATAAAATACTCTTTAATGCCTTTCATTTGATACACATGTCATACAAACACATTCCAGGGTTTCCCTCGGTTCATTTTCCTACATGGTTATTTTCCCTTATGTTGTCACCATAGCTCTGAACTGAGTATGTAATGTTCGGTTACACCCGAAATTAACCTTCCTTACTTGTTTTTTTTTTTTCAAAGAATAAAGTAGGTGTAAAAAAGTGAAATCTATACTATTTTGTGAATTAGTAAGAACTGTTTTTAGTGCGGTTGTGTTTTATTTATGTTTTAGTATGAATAGAGAAGATATTGAAGCCCTTCTAGAGAACTCCGATTTGGATGATGAAGCACCAAACGATACCGAAAGTGATGATAAAGAAGACCAGATATCAGAAGTCGAATCCCTTTACGATCTCAATTTATCTGATGAAACAGACGAAGAAAACAATTCTGCCCGACAGCATGATGCTTTTCTGTCGAAGGATGCAAAGTATACGTGGTATAACCAATCAGTTGCAAGCGGAGCTGGCAAGCGGGCTGCAGGAAATGTTATTACTACCGCGCCAGGTCCTACACGGTATGCCATTGCTCGGACCGATGGTATGAAATCTTCATTTACGTTATTTATGCCGCCCGATATTGTGAAAATAGTCATTGATATGACTAATATAGAAGGTAAATCACTTTCAATTGAACATATAATTATATATAAGTATGTACCTGCATGCAAAGTAATACCTGGGGATTTGTTTCAGATCAATCAGTGTTTGGAAATAATTGGGTCGAAATAGATATTATTAGTTTGGAAGCATATTTTGGCCTTTTGCTCTTAGCAGGTGTATTTCGATCACATGGAGAAACACTCGAATGTTTGTGGGATGATTGTAAGGGCCGTCCAATTTTCAAATCGACAATGACTTTACGCAGATTTCAGAATATCACCAGAGTTCTGAGGTTCGACAAGAAATCTGACCGGAATGAGAACAGAGCTCGAGATAAACTGGCACCAATCAGGGATATTTTGAATCGCTGTAAAAGATGTATAAACCCTGGAGAGTTCGCCACAGTCGATGAACAATTTGTTACATTTCGCGGACATTGTCCTTTCAAACAAAATATTGCATCGAAGCCTGGAAAATATGTAATTAAAATTTGGGCCTTGTGCGATAGCGAAACAAATTTTGCATGGTCGCTGCAGGTTTATACAGGTAAAGATCGAAATTGTAAGCCTGAGAAAGAGCAGGGGCGGCGTGTTGTACTCGATCTGGTGAAGGATATACAAGGTCGTATTATCACGTGCGATAATTTTTTTACATCTCACGAGTTGGGGATTGAGCTTTTGAAACGCAGGATGACCTTAGTTGGTACGGTTCGAAAGAATAAAACGTTTTTGCCTGTGGAAATTACAAAGTTAAAAAATAAACCGAAAATTATTCACATTTATTTTTTGATAACAAGAACAAAACCACATTAGTTGGATATGCGCCTAACTGTATTTCTACTCAGGAATCTTCACAGTAATGTTGAAATTAATCCCAGCACTGAAAAGCCTGAAATCATAGACTTTTACAATAAAACCAAATCCGGGGTTGACATATTAGACCAAGTTATCAAGATATACACCTGCAAGCAAAGGACAAATCGGTGGCCACAGTCCTTGTTTTACAATAAGCTGAATATAAGTGCATACAATGCTTTTGTAATTTTTAGAGAAACAAACCCTGAATGGAACAAGAATAAAAAATTTAAACGCCGTTTGTTCCTAGAAGAGCTCCGAAACGAACTTATTTTTCAGGAAGTATCGCGAAGATCTATACCTCCTCGAAGCAGTGCAGCCAAAATGGTCGTAATAAACACTCAAAAAACAGCAGGAACTACTGAAAAGACTCCGAAATCTAAAAATCTAAAACGTGGTTGTTGCTTTGTTTGTCCAAGTCGATCAAATAGTACGAAATATAGCAGTAAATACGGAAGCTGCGAAAATTTTTTTGTAAGGCTCATTCTGAAGCATCTATCTTTTGTACTAGTTGCTTAAAATTACCCTAAGGACATCTTTTTGTACTTACTTAACTTAATTTTATAATTTATTGAATAAAAAAAAAATACTTTAAAGCTTGAAATAAAATCAAAATCTATTCATTCCTCCGTTGGGCAAAATTGACCCACTTTTTTCACGTACGTTACTTTTTTTTGAATACAGGATAATTGTTAAATGTTGAGTTAATGTTGGAGCAGAAACCTTCACAGATTTTCTAAGATTGATGGTGTCATGAGTTAGCCCTCTCACAGCCTCTTGCAGCTTCTTTGGGTCGACCTTGTCAAATATTCTGAAAGTTTTGAACAGTAACCTTGATAAACGAAGAAGGTGACCAAATAAGTAAGTGCTTGAAATGGCTGCGGGACCAACACTGCCTAAGTGTAATTGAAAGTGGAGATCCAAATTCCTAGGTCTAGTGATGAAAATAGCACAAGTTTTGGCTCATTGTATCAAATCTTTTGCATATTCCAACAAATTTTATCTATTCCACACATACTTGTTGTGATACCACGTGGATCTCTTCCCTCAAACCAAGAGGTCAGCATGGCAAATCTCATGAATTTCTTAGGTTCCAAATTAGCAAGATCACAAAGACCACCAAAGAAGAGACAACCTAGAAATTTGTTTCCTCTTATGCTAAAGCGAAGGACAATCGCACAGGAAATGCTTAATTGTTTCCAACTCCTACTCGTCTCTGCAGCTGCTGCAGTAAACATTAAAGGGATCACCAAGCCGTTGTGCATGCCGCCCGATTGCGATGATGAGCTTACAGTTGGCGATCAGAATGTCCAATACCTTCCAGGACAATGAAGGTGGAATGGATGTGCCCCCTTTTTCAAGTTCGTCAGCCAGATTAAGAGAAATTTTGCACAGTAATTGAACAGAAAGTGTACCCAATAATTGATTAATTGAAGGGATGATAGATGCAGGCTGTTGTTTGAATCGGTGAACAGGTTGCGAAAGGGGTGAACGGCGTAATGGTTGACGTTGACCTTACGTTTGGTGGTGAAATCGGTGCGCGGGTTTCAGTGGACTAGTGTCTTATCAATCAGTAGAGCGGATAATGATCGTAAGGCAGGCGATATGTCGCTCGTGCGTGTTGGTCACACTCGATGAAAGCGGTGGTTGGTGAAGTCTATAACTGCGAGTCTTAGATGACATATTGGTAGATTTCGGTGAATAGGATTGGTGAATTGACAGGTTGCAGATAACGAATCTGTGGATCGATAGCCAAGCAACCGCATGCATTGGGCACTGAACAAACGCTTTTTAGGGAAAAGGAGCGGGTATGAACTGGATATTTTTCGCATCCAATCTCCGACCACATCAAAAGTAGCGGGCGACCGAGGTCTCTAATTGATTAAAAGTGGCTGGTGTGTGCAAGGCGAGGGAAATACATCTGCTGACGCATAGTGTTTGCGGTACAGGTTTCTCTTATTGAAGGTCGCGCCTTCCATGATCTATTAAATGCAAATTATTTCTGTTGTAAGCCGTTGTAAACAGATTGTGAAGTTTGATCGTTGTTGCAGTGGGGCCGTTTGTAGAAGTAGCTCAGTATATATATGAATGTGGAATGGTGATGGTACTGAATACTTTTGATGCTACTGAAAGCGGCATTACACGTTTTCTCCTAATTGATTGAAGGAATCAAAAGTCATAACATTAATCCAAACTCACTGGGTATTTAGTAGCATAGCACTTAAAAAATATTTTGTTTTCAAACTCATATTCTCCCAAATCATTGGCTGCCAATTTCAACTAAATACACAAAATTCATATTAGGGGGAGAATTCAACAAAATAAACTGGAAAACTTTTGACCGCCATCAAAGAAAAGTGTGCACACTTATGGGTTTTATGTACAATTAAATAAAAGTCAAAAAGTTTCACCAATTAAAGCTCAATTTTTTCAATTAGTAAATAACAAAGTTTGTAAAAGGCAATATTGAAATAAAAACCACAAAGTACATTTAACCTAAAATCATTCCCTTATCCTCAACTTTGAAAGTATAATTGGCGAATACATTTACATGAAAGAAACAGACTCAACAAGCAGTTGTGTATGCGTGTGTTTGTGTGTAAGTGCATGACCAAATACATTTCAAGCGATTAAAGTACTTAACTAAGTGGCTTAAGAAGCCTTGAGGTAAAAATAGCAAAAAAAAAGTGTGGAAAGAAACATTAAGATGAACACATGTGGAATTATGCGCATATGTATGCATATTTATAGCTACATTAGTGTGTACTAGAGGTTTACGCCGATCACTTTATCGGCGGCGACGGCGTAGGCTCTATTATATAACGACGGCGGCGCACATTGGGGATTAAGCACTAATTTCATTCAAAACCACTTACAGGTTCGAAAAACGAACCGATTGCAACAATGTTTAAAACAGAAATTTTCGTAATTGAATTCTGAAGGGACTCATATAGCTTTATTCTTCAAATTAATTTGTTTATTAAACAATTTGCTGCAAAATGGCCTATTCTTTGCAGAACTTTATATTATAACACGTATTTATGTATCACTATCGTGATATACAATTTTTGCTCAATACTTAAGAGAATGGTGTACACTTTAAGAGATAGCAGCTATTACTAATTGACATTTGCAAAATTAATTTGTTTAAACAATTTTTTAAAGAACATTTTGCAAAATTGTTTTTTTTTCTAAATTTTTTTCTAATTAATTTAAAAAATCAGGCGATGTGGATATTTTCAGAATTCAATTATAAAAATTTCTGTACAAAAATGATAAAAATCGGTTAATATTTGTGATATCTAGGTGGTTTTGAAAAGTTCGTCCCCAATGTGCGGCGGCGGGACCGGCGCGACGACAAAGCGAACAGCGTAAACCTTTAAATTGAATTTATGGGTCTCAGAGTATCATATTTTCCACAACTAATGAATATGGAAACATATTGCTGATGTCAATGGTATGTTTGACAATCTGGAACAATATCATAAAGTTACGGATGAGTATCTGTGAGGCTTGTGACGCGAAAATTTAAAAAAATAATATTTGGAAAGGTTTTGTTTATATGTATTTCAAGAAATAGACATTTCGACCATTTCGAAAAGATCCAAGGTTTATGCCTCAAAATTTCGCGGATCGTTCAAAAAATTTCAGGAGTAGCTCCTTGCGGAAGGATAGGGGGAGAAATACTTAAAATTCTCACATTATTGTAGCGTAGTGTCACCGAAGCAGACGTTTGGGCTAATTCTAATACTCGTCGTCAGCACGAATTCTTTAAATCATTTGTGGTTCCATGCTGGTCACGCACAAAGGCGACTTATGGTTGCTATCAATTATTTATTAATAGCACTGGTTTATGGCCATTATGAAATTCCTATGTAAAATCACACCCTTATTCCGAAAATCAAAGTTATTTTTAATTCTATGGTAACGTTTTTGAGATATTTACGAATAACCGTTTTTTCAAAAAAAAATAAAAAAATTGGGTCCACTAAATCATATAAATCTCAAGAACGAATTGAGCAACTCGAACACGGTTTAAAGCCTTTAAAAGGTCCTGCAGATCCAAAGATAACGGATTTTTTCAATATTTTTTTGTAAGAATATAAAAAAAAGTATAGTACTTGGAAAATTGTTCGGGACGGGTTCTATAATATGTTACCTTAACATCGGATGAAACAAATTTAAATTGTTGCATACGAGAGGCGTGTAGTTCGGCCTTTCCTTTGACAATTCCAAATCCCTTGTCCAATCGTTAAGTTGTGCTTTTGACAAAGAGTTTCTTTCGTTTTCCGTTTAAAGTCCAGTACAACATGATGCCGCGTAATCAGATATTGCTGTTGACAACGAAACTGGAGCCGGAACTAAAGTTAAATTTGATTCTGGCAATGTAGCTTCCGTTGAATTTAGTTCTGGTAATGACACTGTAGATACGCTCGCATAGGTTCCTTTTCTTGACTTTCCAACCCCAAGTACTTTTGTAGTAAAAATATAGCAGTCCATTGAATGGCAAGTTAGTTCCCTCCACTTCATTGGTGTAATAAATTTCATATGTCGCCTAAATAGATAGTTTCAGAAATTAGTCAGCTATGCATTAAAAGGGAGCAAATTCCAAATTTTTGCAACGCAACTTTTTGTTCCGGTTTCCGAAAAACTCAATTCGACTCGACATGTGGTGCACACAGTATTCCGTGTACATGGTTTTTAGGCTCAATTCCAAAATACTTATAGTATGTAACTTTCAAAGGATTTGAAAACACACGTCCCATCCTTTTAATAATAAATTGACCGCAGATGAAACAGAACATATCTGGATCATTTGTACACCCAAACACTTACGCCCTTTTATTCATATTAAATTTTTAAATAAATTATGGGCTATTAACTGCAATTATAAACTGAACAGTATCCGGCGAGCCATGCAGATATTATAAAGGAACCAGGCGCATGTAATATTATTTATACTTATATTATGTAAAAATTCAAGCCTACCCAGACAAAAAGGTTCCCTAGTTCTACAAAGAAAACGCTACATACCTTAAAAATATGCTCTTGCTTGAAATATACCTGCGGTTGAGAAAACGACACTAACAGTTTTTTGTATTTAATAACCCTTCGAAAATCTACCTGCTAACTAACTAATATACGAAGACTAACCCGTATGTACCAGTAGGGTACTTAAGTATTAAATGGATATATTTACTTGAATGCTTATAACTTTTGTATTAGTCCATCGATTTTGTTGAATGAAAGCTTATTTTTTTTTTTTAATAAAACAGAGCCTAGAGCGAAAAAAATTAGCAAAATATAAAAAGTTTTCGAAATCCTTCCTCGCAAATACACATTTTTATAGTTTTACAAAAAAAAAATTTTAAAAATCCGCAAGGATTGCTCGTTATCTTTGAATATGCAGGGCAAGTGTCGTATGCGCAGTTTAAAGAAAATTCCATTACCTTTTAAAAGCTGCAAACCGTTTTGGAATTGCTCAATTTGTTCTTGAGATATATATGATTAAGTCGACCCTTTTTTTTTTGTAACGGTAATTCATAAATATCTTAAAACCGTTAAAATAGTATTAAAAATAGCCTTGATTTTCGGAAACATGGGGTGATTTTACATATGAATTCCATAATGGCGTCTCTGGTACAGAAAAAGTTGGAATTTGTGATCCAGTGTAATCATAACTCGGGGGACAGTTTTGACGATTAGCATCAGTGTTGGTTTTTTGTTGATCCCGCCAATATTTATTATACTCAGCGTGCTTTGCACACTGAGTATATTAACTTTGATTGGATAACGGTTGGTTGTATAGGTATAAGGGAATCGAGATAGATATAGACTTCCATATATCAAAATCATCAGTATCGACAAAAATTTGATTGAGCCATGTCCGTCCGTCCGTCCGTCTGTCCGTCCATCTGTCCGTCCCTCTGTCTGTTTGAACGCAAACTAGACCCTCAAATTTTGAGATATCTCAATGAAATTTGGCACAAGGATGTATTTTTGTATTATATTAGACATTTTTCGGATCCGGTAGGATCGGACCGCTATAACATATATCTCCCATACAACCGATCGTTCAGATAGGAAGATTTTTGGCAATTTCTCCCTTAATTTCCAATATAAAAACGTTACACTTCGTGATATTTATTCTAATATATCATAGAAGATTTCCTGTAAAAATCATTTGGATCGGAGCTATATATAATATATATCCCATACAACCGATCGTTCAGATAAGGGGGTTTTTTGCAATTTTTATTTTATATTTAGCTTAAAAATCGTTTAGGTATGTACATCTGTGCACTATATATTTCTTATCTTATACATCCGATTATTTGGGGATTACGAACGGGAGAAGATTATTGTTCAGCCCCATTCATGAAAGGTATGAAGTCTTCGGCACAGCCGAAGACAGTCCCGTCCTTACTTGTTTTTAAGTTAATTATAAGCCCAAACACTGAAAATTAACCTAAGGTTGTATATTTGATAATTGATAAATAAATAAATAAGTGGGCGACTTCAGTTTTTATACTCAGCTGAGCAGAGCTCACAGAGTATATTAACTTTGTTCTAATAACGGTACCCCGTAACGGCATAAACTAATCGAGATAGATACAGACTTCTCTATATATAAATGATCTGCGAAAAAAGAAATTCATTTAGCCATGTCCGTCCGTCCGTCTGTCCGTAAACACTATAACTTGAGTAAATTTTGAGGTATCTTAATGAAATTTGGTGTGTAAGTTCCTGGGCATTCATCTCAGATCGTTGTTTAAAATGAACGAAATCGGACTATAACCCCTCCCACTTTTTCTATATCGAAAATTTCGAAAAACCGAAAAGTGCGATAATGCTTTACAAAAGATGGATAAAGCGATGGAGCTTGGAAGGAGGGTTGATTTTATGACGCAGAATAAAAAATTTGTAAAATTTTGGACAATGGGCGCGGTACCGCCAACTTTTAATAGGAGGTAATTTAAAAGTTTTGCAAGCTGTAATTTGGCAGTCGTTGAAGTTATCATGATGAAATTTGACAGGATCTTTACTCCTATTACCATATGTGTTCTAAATAAAAATTAGCAAAATCGAATGACAAACACGCCCACTTTTAAAAAAAGTTTTAAAAGTCAAATTTTAACAAAAAATTTAATATCTTAACAGTATATAAATAAAGAATGTCAACATTCAACTCAAGTAATGATATGGTGCAACAAAATACGAAAATAAAAGAAAACTTCAAAATGGGCGTATAAATGAAAGAATACTTTTAATGCCATCGACCGTCTGTCCTTCCGCACGGCCGTTGACGCGATAACTTGAGCAAAAATCTATATATCTTTACTAAACTTAGTTCACGTAGTTATCTGAACTCGAGAAAAGGGATGAAACATGATGATTGGATTGGCTTTTTGACGCAAAATATAACTTTAGAAAAGACTTTGTAAAATGGGTGTGATACCTACCATATTAAGTAGAAGAAAATGATGACAGATGGTATTCTGGGTCACCCTGGTACACATTTTGGTCGATATTTCAAAACCCCTTCACATATACATCTTTTAAAACCCCCACTAATACTTTTATTTGATACCCATACCGTACAAACACATTACAGAGTGACCACTGGTCCACCTTTATGGCGATATCTCGAAAAGGCGTCCACCTATAGAACTAAGGCCCACACCCTCTTAAAATACTCACTAGAACCTTTCATTTGATACCCATGTCATACAAACACATTTCAGGGTCATCCTAGGTTCATTTTCCTACATGGTGATTTTCCTTATTTGACAAAGGATTAAGGGAGATCGTTCCAAAAAACGTCACCCTTGGTCTACAATTTGGTCGATATTTCCCAAACGTATGTGATATGGAATTAAAAACCACTTATAAACCATCTACTTAACCCTACGAAACCAATACAGCGAAGGGTGATGAACAAGTGCGTTCAAATTTAACCAGATTTTCATATTTAAAAGAAATATTAAACTATAAAGAATTGATAGCTGCAGAAAGATAGCAAAGGCAAGTTGCTCTACTTCTTAGGTTTACCATTTGTATGTATCCATGAAAAAGACAATTTTGTCTCCAAAGCTCTCACCTGAGTATATATTTATCTGTTACACCCCAACTTAGCCTTCCTTACTTGTTTTTTGCTGTTTCTATGAGCTACAATTCCCGACGTGTGAACAATAGCAATCCCGACCACCAGTCGCTATCACGCATCCTGGTCCTTATACCATATACCAGCACAGAAGTTATAGGACTGCGACTTCCAACTCATACGTTCGTCAACGTCGCTTTCGTAGAAGCTCTAGGTGTAGCTCCGAAGACTTTCTGACGGATGATTTTGTCGCGCTATGCTGCCGAGCTACACCAAAGAAACACCTTGAAACCTTAGGGAGTAACTATTCGGCCAAGGATGCCGCCCTCGAAATCATAAGAAGTCCAAGTGGATATTATTGCATAACTCATGGCTGATGGTGGAAATCTACATAATTTAAACTTAACAATGACCGTGGATAAAAGTTTTAAAATCTAGATCAAAATTTGCAGACGTTTGAGTTCGAAACATTGAACTCAATAGTCTTCGTTTCAGGCCATATGAAATAAGAGCTCATTATGTATGACCGCCTTCAGTTTTCAGATTAGTTCGGTTAGCTCCTGCGCTAGGCTAGTAGAACACCCGGTCGTTTGTTCGACTGTATTGGGAAAGCTTTTGCTTCACCAGTTTGAGTGTTCTTGCGAAGGACAAAGCCTAACCTGTTTAAAATATGTGCCTACGTATTCACATTTGTAACAGGAGCCCTCACGTTTTGGTCATATTTAAACATGGTTGATAGGCTATATGCAATGTGATTCACTCCAAAGGACTAGTTGGGGATAGGGCCCCCCACTTTAGGAAATGTCAAACCGGGGACTTGAGTGTTGAATGACGAAGTGCGAAAATCAAAATAAACATTTCAAACGCTATTTTATAGTTTCACAAATAAACATCAGATGTTTGAATATAAGGTCAAATGATTTTTCGATTCCTTCTTATACGCACATATATCTTCAACTTAAGAATGAGCTGAGAATCATTTTAAAGCAGTATTTAAACACTGGGAGCCTACTAAAGGGCTTTGCATCACTGATTTCGCTTATTCTTTCAGCCAATCGGGATATAGAATTTCTGAAAAAATTTGTACCTTTTTCGGGTAACTTGTTTTTTTAACAACTTAAGGACAATTTGAAAACATGTTCGACTGGGTCATTTTATTTAAATTCATTGTTCTTTATTAATTGTTTGCAAAAATTATGCGAGGTGAGCATTTAAGTTTATTATGAAACTTTAAAATAAATAAAAATAAATGTAAGGCGCGATAACCTCAGAAGAGATTTAAGGCCGATCTTCTCTTCTCTTCCAATTTGCGTCGTGCTCCTCTTATCTTTTTCCACAAATTGGCTGGATGGAACCTACTTGTTTTATACCGATTTCGAACGGCATCTGCAAGGCAGATAAGTTTTCACTGAGAGCTTCTCATGGCAGAAATACACTCGGAGTGCTTGAACAAACTTGTTCCTAAAATTTTTGATGTAGCTTTGCCCGGGGCGTGAACCCAGGATCTTCGGTGTGGTAGGCGGAGCACGCTACCATCACACCACGGCGGTCTCCTAATTTTGTTTTAATAGCTTAGCGAATTCGGTGATGCAAAATCCGTGTTAAAATGACATTGAAAGCGACTGTTTTTTACTCAGCATTCTTTGCACACAGAGTATATTAATTTTGATTGGGTAACGGTTGGTTGTACAGGTATAAAGGAATAGAGATAGATATAGACTTCCATGTATCAAAATCATCAGTATCGAAAGAAAATTTGATTGAGCCATGTCCGTCCGTCCGTCTGTCCGTCCGTCTGTCCAAGTGGATTTATAACAATACATAGGAAAAACTTCAAATTTAAAAAAATTGCTTATGACTAAGCAATTTTCTATGTTTCGTGATCCATAACTCGAAGAAAAATTAACGGATCGCAATAAAACTAGGTACACAGATTTTCTGTATAGCTGGATATATTGCTAGAAAAAATAGACGAAACCACGGTTAAAGGCCACGCCTAATTTTATATCAAAGATTTTTGAAAGGGTCGTAGACGAAAATAATAAGCTATATCTTTGCGAAAAAGAGCTTTGTATCAATAGATTTTTACTTTCTAATTATAACATTAAATTATAAAACACTAACATTTTTGAAAATGGGTGTGGCACCGCCCCTTTTAAAACTAAGCAATTTTCTATGTTTCGGGAACCATAACTCGAAGGAAAATTGACATTTCGTAATGAAATTGTGTACATATATTTTCCTTATAGCAGAAAATATTTCTAGTAAAAATGGACGGGACGGGTTAAAGCCCGCGACAACTTAGATATAAAATAAGTGTAAAAAGGTCGTAGGCTAGAATAATTAGCTATAACTTAGCAAAAAATAGTTTTGAATCAATGAGATTTCACTTATCAAGTTTTATTGTAAGAGGAAATGAGGAGAAATTTTTTTTAAACGGGCTGTGCCACGTATTGTACAAAAGTATTTTATTTGAAATGAAATGTACAATTGAAGCTCACGCTGAGTATATAATATTCGGTTTCACCCGAACTTAGACACCTTTACTTGTTTTAAATAACTTTTGAATGGGTGGAAAGGGTTAAATTCCGCAATTGGTGTCCTATAACTGGCAGTGATGCGCATCCGTTGATACCTCTTTCGACCATATCGGACTAATTTTCGAAATGAACAATGAATGGTCGAACGCCGCCACCGCCGCGCCGAAATATTTTACTTTCGGCGACGGCGTGGGAAAAACGACTAAAATCGGTGGCGGTGTGTACCTACACAAGTTCTATATCAAAGTAAGTCAACAACAACAGCATGCGTACTATTGAACGTAAAGTTTTATGTATGTATGTATATATGCGCATTAGAATGTCATTTAATCTATTCGAAAAAAAGCAATTTCAACAGCAAAGTGTATTTGCTTCCTTTTTTAATTTTTTTTCAAGAAGTCCTCAAAAATATTTGGAAATTAGTCCCTGTAGTGTGACACTAAGCATTCTTCTTATATCCCATGTGGCAGGTACAACACCTTTTTCGAGCGGTTTTATTTAGACTTATTTTATTTTGTTGATTTTCCGACAGTGTGGATAAATGGTGTATATTGGAACGATTTTCCGTCATTCCTTGTCAAATTTCATTTTGAGACAAACCGGTTTCGGTGTTGTGCCATCATCATTGTCGATTTTCAATCTCTCTCTTTTACTTAGCTTGACTCTGTGTAGCGGCCGGCCGGTGTTTACGAATTTTGTAATTAAAATAACTTCCCAATAAGCTACAAACTTGAAACATGGAATATAGTTCAGAACCTGATGACATATTGCATTGTCATAAATATACATGTTGCATTGTCAATAATAAGAAAAAAACTCCAATAGGTGGGGCGTGTATCGTTTGGCCCATATTTGGAAGAAATATTACATACGTTCCGGTAGAAGTGACACCAAAATACTTTGGAGTTCGAGGAGGAATAAGCATACATGGCGCCGAGTAGTGTAAAGTCTTTGGAAGGATTATGTATTGAGGACTTATACTGTTTTCGCACAGAAACTTAATGATCTCATTTCACCTTCTAATGAAATCGTAAATTGTTTGCTTTCACGCAGAAGTAACTGCTCGATTAGTATGAAGGATGAAATGTCAAGCGAATAAAATGACAATGCTATATGACAGACAATCATGGCGGAACGATACAAGGTGGCAGGCAGCATGGTGACATACCTACATACATAAATAAAAATTCCATGTACTTTGTTTTTGTAAATTCGATGGACATATGTCCAAATCGTGCTGCGCCGGAAGTTGATGTTTCAAATCAAATAAAAAAAGGTTATATTCAGCTGTTCGATGTGGCCACCTTGTATCGTTCCGCCATGCAGACAATGACATTTACTTTGACAAATGACATTTTTAAGCACTGAACACATCAAAAACTAAGAAACTCAATGCTCCCAACAGAGTTGCATTGTGCTTTTGACTTCTTTAGGCATTCGATTAGCTACTAATGAGATAATTATAGATTCGAATTTTGTAGGGAAGATTGAGCTCAAACCTGCCTTTATTATTCAATAAGCCGCCTGTGTGAAAACAGTATTACATTGTAACAAATTGTCAGGAAAGATTCCTTGTAATAATTAGTCACTAAAGACTAAAAACTTGAAAATGAAATAATTAAAACAAGTAAGGAAAGTTAAGTTCGGGTGTAAACGAACATTACATACTCAGTTGAGAACTATGGTGACAACATAAGGGAAAAAACCATTTAGGAAAATGAACCTAGGGTAACCCTGGAATGTGTTTGTATGACATCTGTATCAAATGAAAGGCATTAAAGAATATTTTATGAGGGAGTGGGCCATAGTTCTATAGGTGGACGCCATTTAGAGATATCGCCATAAAAGTGGATCAGGTTTGACTCTAGAACTTGTTTGTACGATATGGGTATCAAATGATAGGGGTTAATGAGTATTTTAAAAGGGAATGGGCCTTAGTTCTATAGGTGGATGCCTTTTCGAGATATCGCCAAAAAGGTGTACCAGGGGTGACTCTAGAATGTGTTTGTACGATATGGGTATCAAATTAAAGGTGTTAATGAGTATTTTAAAAGGGAGTGGGCCTTAGTTCTATAGGTGGATGCCTTTTCGCGATATCGCCATAAAGGTGGACCAGGGGTGACTCTAGACTTTGTTTGTACGATATGGGTATCAAATTAGAGGTATTAATGAGGGTTTTAAAAGAGAGTGGTGGCAGTTGTATAGGTGGTCGCCTTTTCGAGATATCGTCATAAAGGTGGATCAGGGGTGACTCTAGAAAGCGTTTGTACAATATGGGTATCAAACGAAAGGTGTTAATGAGTATTTTAAAAGGGAGTGGGCCTTAGTTCTAAGGTGGATGCCTTTTCGCGATATCGCCATAAAGGTGGACCAGGGGTGACTCTAGACTTTGTTTGTACGATATGGGTATCAAATTAGAGGTATTAATGAGGGTTTTAAAAGAGAGTGGTGGCAGTTGTATAGGTGGTCGCCTTTTCGAGATATCGCCATAAAGGTGGATCAGGGGTGACTCTAGAAAGCGTTTGTACAATATGGGTATCAAACGAAAGGTGTTAATGAGTATTTTAAAAGCGCGTGGGGTTTAGTTCTATAGGTGGACGCCTTTTCGAGATATCGCCATAAAGGTGGATCAGGGGTGACTCTGTAATGTGTTTGTACGATATGGGTATCAAATTAAAGGTATTAATGAGGGTTCTAAAAGGGAGTGGGTTTAGTTGTATATGTGAAAGCGTTTTCGAGATATCGACCAAAATGAGCACCAGGGTGACCCAGAAAATCATCTGTCTGGTACCGCTAATTTATTTATATATGTAATACCACAAACAGTATTCCTGCCAAGATTCCAAGGGCTTTTAATTTCGCCTTGCAGAACTTTTTCATTTTCTTCTACTTAATATGGTAGGTGTCACACCCATTTTACACAGTTTTTTTCTAAAGTTATATTTTGTGTCAATGAGTCAATCCAATTACCATTATTCATCCCTTTTTTCGTATTTGGTATAGAATTATGGAATTTTTTTCATTTTTCGTAAATTTCGATATCGAAAAAGTATGCGTGGTCATAGTCGGATTTCGGCTATTTTTTATACCAATTTAAAGTAAGTTCGGATAACTACCTGAACTGAATTTAGTTAATATATATCGATTTTTGCTCAAGTTATCATGTTAATGGCCGAGCGGAAGGACAGAGGGACGACTGTATATAAAAACTGGGCGGGGCTTCAACCGATTTCGCCCTTTTTCACAGAAATAAGTTATCGTCCTAGAATCTAAACCGCTACCAAATTTCATAAGGATTGGTAAATTTTTTTTAGACATATGGCATTAAAAGTATCCTAGAAAAATTAAATGAAAAAGGGCGGAGCCACAATTTCCTTTAATTTTTGTATTTTGTTGCACCATATCATTACTGGAGTTGAATGTTGACAAAATTTACTTATATACAGCAAAGATATTAAATTTTTTGTAAAAATTTTACTTAAAAAATTTTTTTTTTAAAAGTAGGCGTGGTCATCCTCCGATTTTGCTAATTTTTATTAAACAACATATAGTAATAGGAGTAACATCTCCTGCCAAATTTCATCATGGTATCTTCAACGACTGCCAAATTACAGCTTGCAAAATTTTAAATTACCTTCTTTTAAAAGTGGGCGGTGCCACGCCCATTGTCCAAAATTATACTAATTTTCTATTCTGCGTCATAAGTCAACTCACCTACCAAGTTTCATCGCTTTATCCGTCTTTGGTAATGAATTATTGCACTTTTTCCGTTTTTCGAAATTTTCGATATCGAAAAAGTGAGCGTGGTTATAGTCCGATATCGTTCATTTTAAATAGCGATCTGAGATGAGTATTCAGGACCCTAAATACCAAATTTCATCAAGATACCTCAAAATTTACTCAAGTTATCGAGTTAACGGACGGACGGACGGATATGTCTCAATTAAATTTTTTTCGATCTTGATGATTTTGATATATGGAAGTCTATATCTATCTCGATTCCTTTATATCTGTACAAACAACCGTTATCCAATCAAAGTTAATATACTCTGTGAGCTCTGCTCAACTGAGTATAAAAATTGTTTAAGTTAAACGGTTTTATTGAAAACAATACTTACATTAATTAGTAATAATATTAAAGCTAGAAAATAATTAGGTAGGTCCTAGGTACGTCACACTTCTCACCAATCTAGGGCGTTGATCAGACAATTGAATTAAAGTGTTGGGCGCGTGAAATTTCTAAAAATGTGAGACGTAGCATAACCTGATTAAGGTTCAATTGGTCTTACTGATGACTATCAATAGAAATTTGATACGTGCAACGTTTTTATGTAATTGTCTGATCAATCCCCTAGATTACTTAATGTCAGAATTGTTTTCAATAAAACCGTTTAACTTTAAAAAAAAATTTTAATTATTTTATCTTTTATTCCACTCATTCTAATTATCACTACCCTTTACTTCAAGTCAACTATAAATTCACGTCTGTCCCTCTCTCATCCACCCTTTCTTTTTTATTTCACCCCTTTCCACCATAGACAAACAGGGAGGTGTGCGACTGGTTCTGACGAATGGCTCTATAGTGTTTTGTGAAGCACTTGGGAAGAATTCCAATAATTCCAGATCACATAATGTTC
The DNA here is from genome assembly GCF_040869045.1 of Eurosta solidaginis. Classification (NCBI taxonomy): domain Eukaryota; kingdom Metazoa; phylum Arthropoda; class Insecta; order Diptera; family Tephritidae; genus Eurosta; species Eurosta solidaginis. Next base: position 179,256,075 of record NC_090323.1, on the reverse strand, counting down.
AGTGCACCCGCTTCACGGCATTTTTGGGTACCAATTTCAGTTGATCGACTTCCATATTATATGTGCATCGGCAAAACACGCACTTAGGCTCAGGAGGTCTGGGCGCTGGTAAGATACTTAGCAAAAGCGTAGTATTGTCCTTATAATTCTAAACACAGATGGCTCAATGATGGACTTAGGTATGAAACAGGAACCTACACGGACTCTCCGGAGAGTCCATTCATTGAAATATTCATCTTAACGTAGTGTGTGTAAAGCAGAAATCCTCGCGATTTCCCAAACATTCCTGGTGAGTTGAAGGAATTCAAGGCAATGCATGGTGCATTACACATTTGCCCGTGGCGAATCCTATTTATGTAGCAGGCATGGTTCTAGCGACGTAAATTTCCACATGGAAAGAGTGCAGTTTGATAACCTAGAGTATATATCCGGTAAAGGGCCATCAACACCGTTAAAACTCTCCACAACCTTCGGGGAATCTCCTTATTGCTGCAGGAGGAAGGAGAACAACAACAATGTTCCGGTTAATTGAGGAATCAAGTGAAGAGCGATAACTATGGGTGGCTCACAGGCCCTCATCTGAAGAAAATGAGAATGCAGCTAACGTCGAAGTAGGTATAACTTTAGCTGTAGCAAAGAGGAAAATTCGAAAATAATGCATGACCAAAGCACAGAAATACCGAAAATATACCACGGATCGTAAAAATTTATCGACTTACTAGCATTAATTTGTCGCTCTTTTGTAAAAATTATCGATTTATACCCGAAAAATTATCGATTACTTATAGACTTGTAATTTAAAGTTTTCGAAAGGTAATCGATACGTTTTCGAAAAGTTATCGGTATATTACCAACAAATTATCGACTTGTTATCGAAAAGTTTTCAATTTGTTGTCGATGGTTTACCAATTTGTTATCGACATTTAAGCGATCTTTTATTGTAAAGTTTTCGATTATCAAAAATTTCTCGGAGAACTGTGGGACTATTATAGATTTGTTATGAAATAAATATCAATAATAATTAAAATCGATGAAACACCTCTAATCGGATAACTCTGCGATAAAAAACTAAAAACTGTATTATCCTCGCTATCAACAATAAACCTAGTACAACAAACAATCGATAAATGTATTTCTATTGAAACAAAACCAACAAGAACAAATACGTTTAAGTTGAATTAAATCGATTAGTATTGTCTTTCTTTTTTCATTTAGGCGATCGGAGTTACGGCTGTAATCTAGCGTCAAATTAAACAAAATATTGATATTCAAAGAAGTCATATTCTGAAATCTACATCAAGTTGCACATTTCTGCTCTTTCCGCACCACGTGCTTAAATTTTTTAAAAAAATTTTTCGAGCAACTTTTTTAGAAACTATAAAATACATGTAAATAATATTTATATAACAGTAAACTTCGAAAGCATTGTTCATAGTGCGCTGCTAGCAAATCCAATGTCACTGATCAAGTTGTTGTGTTGAACGAGCCTAAAAATGTTCTCCACAATTTGAACTAAAAACATATGGGATATTTGAACCCAATTGTGTATAAAAAGGAAATACTTAGAGACAAATTATAAAGCATGCATCGAGGCATTCATACGGCTGAGTGGATAGAGGCATCTGCCTTAAAAACAGTACGAAACTGCGAGTGTGGAGATTTCGCGTTCTGAACTCAGCTGACGAAAAGCTAGATAACTTAGAAGTGAAATCCAGAAGCATGGCCCAGTTAGCATCGACACGTGCAAATTTTGTAATTTTTATCTAATATCAATGACAGAAGATATATTCATTCATGAAAGTTCGATTTTTATAAGCACTTTTGCTACATAGTTTAGATCACAAATTTTATAATTTCGATTACAAAAAAATTAGCATCCGTTGGTGAGACACCCTATTGTTCATATATGTATACACATATTTCTATGTCATTAATACCCAAAATTAATGAACAAGTGTTTAAGTATATGCATGCACATTGTCGCACAAAATAAGAGCAACAAATAGCTTTATTGCGATTGAATGAAAAATAGTTCCAACGATGGCACACAGCCAAAAATGGTTTGTTTTTAAACGGTTTTATTTAGCTTGACTTGACAGGCTGGTTGGCTGGCACGAATTTTGTAATTGAAATTTAAGTAAGTTCCCGATAAGCTACAAGCTTGAAACTTGCAATATAGTTCAGAACCCGATGACAATGCAATAATAAGAAAAAATCGCCGCTAGGTGGCGCAAGGATCGAGATATTCACAAAAATCGTATTTGTGGTCCGATTTGGCTCATATTTGGAACATATAATACATACAAGAATATAAAGCGACCCATGAAAAAAATCTTCGCTAGGTGGCGCAAGGATCAAGATATTAAAAAATCGTATTTGTGGACCGATTTGGCTTATATTTGGAACACATAATACATCCATGAATAGAAAGCGACCTATGATAAAAAAAACTCCGCAAGGCGGCGCAAGGATCGAAATATTAAAAAATTGTATTTGTGGACCGATTTGGCTTATATTTCGTACACATATTACATACAGAAATGTAAATCGCTTTATGAAAAAAGATCCCGCTAGGTGCGGCAAGGATAGAGATATTAAAAATACTGTTATTTATGGTCCGATTTGGCTCATATTTGGAACAAATGTTACATACAGTCCGGTACATGTGACATCAAAATACTTTGGAGTTCGATGAGGCACAAGCATACGTGGCGCCGAGTCGAGTAAAACCTTTGGAAGGATTATGTATTGAGGACTTAGATTGTAACAAATTGTTAGGAAAGAGTCCTTGTAATAATGAGTCACTAAATGAACTAAATAGAATAAGAAATAATAAGCAATTAAATAAAGACTAAAAAATAATTAAAAAAAATTATTTAAGATAAACGGTTTTATTGAAAACAATATTTACATGAAGTAATAATAATACTAAAAGCTAGAAAATAATTAGATAGGTCCTAGGTACTAGTCATCACACTCCTCATCAATCTAGGCCGTTGATAAGACAATTAAATAAAAGCGTTGGAAGCGCCAAATATCTACTGTCTATTGATAGTCATATATAAGACCAACTGAACCTTAATCACGTTATGGTACGCCTCACATTTTTAGAAATTTCACGCCCCCAACGCTTGTATTTAATTGTCTTATCAACGGCCTAGATTGATGAGGAGTGTGATGACTAGTACCTAGGACCTATCTAATTATTTTCTAGCTTTTAGTATTATTATTACTTCATGTAAATATTGTTTTCAATAAAACCGTTTATCTTAAATAATTTTTTTTAATTATTTTTTAGTCTTTATTTAATTGCTTATTATTTCTTATTCTATTTAGTTCATTTAGTGACTCATTATTACAAGGACTCTTTCCTAACAATTTGTTACAATCTAAGTCCTCAATACATAATCCTTCCAAAGGTTTTACTCGACTCGGCGCCACGTATGCTTGTGCCTCATCGAACTCCAAAGTATTTTGATGTCACATGTACCGGACTGTATGTAACATTTGTTCCAAATATGAGCCAAATCGGACCATAAATAACAGTATTTTTAATATCTCTATCCTTGCCGCACCTAGCGGGATCTTTTTTCATAAAGCGATTTACATTTCTGTATGTAATATGTGTACGAAATATAAGCCAAATCGGTCCACAAATACAATTTTTTAATATTTCGATCCTTGCGCCGCCTTGCGGAGTTTTTTTTATCATAGGTCGCTTTCTATTCATGGATGTATTATGTGTTCCAAATATAAGCCAAATCGGTCCACAAATACGATTTTTTAATATCTTGATCCTTGCGCCACCTAGCGAAGATTTTTTTCATGGGTCGCTTTATATTCTTGTATGTATTATATGTTCCAAATATGAGCCAAATCGGACCACAAATACGATTTTTGTGAATATCTCGATCCTTGCGCCACCTAGCGGCGCTTTTTTCTTATTATTGCATTGTCATCGGGTTCTGAACTATATTGCAAGTTTCAAGCTTGTAGCTTATCGGGAACTTACTTAAATTTCAATTACAAAATTCGTGCCAGCCAACCAGCCTGTCAAGTCAAGCTAAATAAAACCGTTTAAAAACAAACCATTTTTGGCTGTGTGCCATCGTTGGAACTATTTTTCATTCAATCGCAATAAAGCTATTTGTTGCTCTTATTTTGTGCGACAATGTGTATGCATATACTTAAATACTTGTTCATTAATTTTGGGTATTAATGACATAGAAATATGTGTATACATATATGAACAATAGGGTGTCTCACCAACGGATGCTAATTTTTTTGTAATCGAAATTATAAAATTTGTGATCTAAACTATGTAGCAAAAGTGCTTATAAAAATCGAACTTTCATGAATGAATATATCTTCTGTCATTGATATTAGATAAAAATTACAAAATTTGCACGTGTCGATGCTAACTGGGCCATGCTTCTGGATTTCACTTCTTAGCCATCTAGCTTTTCGTCAGCTGAGTTTAGAACGCGAAATCTCCACACTCACAGTTTCGTACTGTTTTTAAGGCAGATGCCTCTATCCACTCAGCCGTATGAATGCCTCGATGCATGCTTTATAATTTGTCTCTAAGTATTTCCTTTTTATACACAATTGGGTTCAAATATCCCATATGTTTTTAGTTCAAATTGTGGAGAACATTTTTAGGCTCGTTCAACACAACAACTTGATCAGTGACATTGGATTTGCTAGCAGCGCACTATGAACAATGCTTTCGAAGTTTACTGTTATATAAATATTATTTACATGTATTTTATAGTTTCTAAAAAAGTTGCTCGAAAAATTTTTTTAAAAAATTTAAGCACGTGGTGCGGAAAGAGCAGAAATGTGCAATTTGATGTAGATTTCAGAATATGACTTCTTTGAATATCAATATTTTGTTTAATTTGACGCTAGATTACAGCCGTAACTCCGATCGCCTAAATGAAAAAAGAAAGACAATACTAATCGATTTAATTCAACTTAAACGTATTTGTTCTTGTTGGTTTTGTTTCAATAGAAATACATTTATCGATTGTTTGTTGTACTAGGTTTATTGTTGATAGCGAGGATAATACAGTTTTTAGTTTTTTATCGCAGAGTTATCCGATTAGAGGTGTTTCATCGATTTTAATTATTATTGATATTTATTTCATAACAAATCTATAATGGTCCCACAGTTCTCCGAGAAATTTTTGATAATCGAAAACTTTACAATAAAAGATCGCTTAAATGTCGATAACAAATTGGTAAACCATCGACAACAAATTGAAAACTTTTCGATAACAAGTCGATAATTTGTTGGTAATATACCGATAACTTTTCGAAAACGTATCGATTACCTTTCGAAAACTTTAAATTACAAGTCTATAAGTAATCGATAATTTTTCGGGTATAAATCGATAATTTTTACAAAAGAGCGACAAATTAATGCTATAAGTCGATAAATTTTTACGATCCGTGGTATATTTTCGGTATTTCTGTGCTTTGGTCATGCATTATTTTCGAATTTTCCTCTTTGCTACAGCTAAAGTTATACCTACTTCGACGTTAGCTGCATTCTCATTTTCTTCAGATGAGGGCCTGTGAGCCACCCATAGTTATCGCTCTTCACTTGATTCCTCAATTAACCGGAACATTGTTGTTGTTCTCCTTCCTCCTGCAGCAATAAGGAGATTCCCCGAAGGTTGTGGAGAGTTTTAACGGTGTTGATGGCCCTTTACCGGATATATACTCTAGGTATCAAACTGCACTCTTTCCATGTGGAAATTTACGTCGCTAGAACCATGCCTGCTACATAAATAGGATTCGCCACGGGCAAGTGTGTAATGCACCATGCATTGCCTTGAATTCCTTCAACTCACCAGGAATGTTTGGGAAATCGCGAGGATTTCTGCTTTACACACACTACGTTAAGATGAATATTTCAATGAATGGACTCTCCGGAGAGTCCGTGTAGGTTCCTGTTTCATACCTAAGTCCATCATTGAGCCATCTGTGTTTAGAATTATAAGGACAATACTACGCTTTTGCTAAGTATCTTACCAGCGCCCAGACCTCCTGAGCCTAAGTGCGTGTTTTGCCGATGCACATATAATATGGAAGTCGATCAACTGAAATTGGTACCCAAAAATGCCGTGAAGCGGGTGCACTGAACATTATGTGATCTGGAATTATTGGAATTCTTCCCAAGTGCTTCACAAAACACTATAGAGCCATTCGTCAGAACCAGTCGCACACCTCCCTGTTTGTCTATGGTGGAAAGGGGTGAAATAAAAAAGAAAGGGTGGATGAGAGAGGGACAGACGTGAATTTATAGTTGACTTGAAGTAAAGGGTAGTGATAATTAGAATGAGTGGAATAAAAGATAAAATAATTAAAATTTTTTTTTAAAGTTAAACGGTTTTATTGAAAACAATACTGACATTAAGTAATCTAGGGGATTGATCAGACAATTACATAAAAACGTTGCACGTATCAAATTTCTATTGATAGTCATAAGTAAGACCAATCACATTTTTAGAAATTTCACGCGCCCAATACTTTAATTCAATTGTCTGATCAACGCCCTAGATTGGTGAGAAGTGTGACGTACCTAGGACCTACCTACTTATTTTCTAGCTTTTAGTATTATTATTACTTCATGTAAGTGTTGATTTCAATAAAACCGTTTAACTTAAATTTTTTTTTAAATTATTTTATTAAATAAGGAAAAGTAAACTAGAAAGAAACAGTTTAATGGACATCAATATTCAACATTGTCGAAAAATCAGCTAAACGAAATTTGTAATATTTTTATGAAATTCTACCGTTTGGTTGCATGCAGTGTTGCCAATACTGGTGAGTTGTTGCCAATTTAGCGATTCGAGAGCGAGCAAAATATAGAAATTGGCGATGGGGTTTTATTAAATGGGGTTAAAAAGTGATTTTTCGATAAAAATACCTTTTTCGATAACAAATCCATTTCTTTTGTTAACTCGATAACGTTTGCAAAAGATAAAAATTTTATAACTTTTCGGCCACAAATCGCTAACTTGCCTATACCCCGCCAACAATAGACCAATAACAATTCGATAACAACTCGATAACAAACATAACAAGGTCATGAACAGTTGATAACAATTCTTTCTTTTATTTTGCTCAACGCTGTGCACATATGTGTATATTTTCTTAACACAGGTCTTGTTAAACAAAACCATCGTACATTTCAGCTGCCGAGGCGGCACTTAAGCCTACGGGCGTCAATATAATTTTATTATTATTACGTGCTTAATTTCCTTGAAATGTTTGCGGAAAGATACAATTAAACTTGAAGTGAAAATATACGTATTATAATTTTTGTAAGAAATAAAAGGAAACAAAAAACAAGCAAAGGTGTATAAGTTCGGATGTAACCGAACATTATATACTCAGCGTGAGCTTCAATTGTACATTTCATTTCAGATAAATAAATTTTCTACATAACACGTAGCACCGCCCGTTTATAAAAAATTGCTCCCCATTTCCTCTTACAATAAAACTTGATAACTGAAATATCATTGTTTCAAAACTATTTTTTGCTAAGTTATAGCTAATTATTCTAGTTTACGACCCTTTTAAACTTTTTTATACTCAGTTGAGCAGAGCTCACAGAGTATATTAAGTTTGATTGGATAACGGTTGGTTGTACATATATAAAGGAATCGAGATAGATATAGACTTCCATATATCGATTTATAATAAGGATCGAAAAAAAACTTGATTGAGCCATGTCCGTCCGTCCGTCCGTCCGTTCGTCCGTCCGTCCGTCCGTCCGTTAACACGATAACTTGAGTAAATTTTGAGGTATCTTGATGAAATTTGGTATGTAGGTTCCTGAGCACTCATCTCAGATCGCTATTAAAAATGAACGATATCGGACTATAACCACGCCCACTTTTTCGATATCGAAAATTTCGAAAAACCGAAAAAGTGCGATAATTCATTACAAAAGACCGATAAAGCGACGAAACTTGGTAGATGAGTTGAACTTATGACGCAAAATAGAAAATTAGTAAAATTTTGGACAATGGGCGTGGCACCGCCCAATTTTAAAAGAAGGTAATTTAAAATTTTTGCAAGCTGTAATTTGGCAGTCGTTGAAGATATCATGATGAAATTTAGCAGGAACGTTACTCTTATTACTATATGTACGCTTAATAAAAATTAGCGAAATCGGAGAAGGATCACGCCCACTTTTAAAAAAAAAATTTTTTTAAAGTAAAATTTTAACAAAAAATTTAATATCTTTACAGTATATAAGTAAATTATGTCAAGATTCAACTCGAGTAATGATATGGTGCAACAAAATACAAAAATAAAAGAAAATTTGAAAATGGGCGTGGCTCCGCCCTTTTTCATTTAATTTGTCTAGGATACTTTTAACGCCATAAGTCGAACAAAAATTAACCAATCCTTTTGAAATTTGGTAGGGGCATAGATTTTATGGCGTTAACTGTTTTCTGTGGAAATGGGCGAAATCGGTTGATGCCACGCCCAGTTTTTATACACAGTCGTCCGTCTGTCCTTCCGGATGGCCGTTAACACGATAACTTGAGCAAAAATCGATATATCTTTACTAAACTCAGTTCACGTACTTATCTGAACCCACTTTATCTTGGTATGAAAAATGAACGAAATCCGACTATAACCACGCCCACTTTTTCGATATCGAAAATTGCGAAAAATGAAAAAAATGCCATAATTCTATATCAAATACGAAAAAAGGGATGAAACATGGTAAGGTAAGGATTGTTTTACTGACGCGAAATATAACTTTAGAAAAAACTTTATAAAATGGTTGTGGCACCTACCATATTAAGTAGAAGAAAATGAAAAAGTTCTGCAGGGCGAAATAAAAAACCCTTAAAATCTTGGCAGGTATTACATATATAAATAAATTAGCGGTATCCAACAGATGATGTTCCGGGTCACCCTGGTCCACATTTTGGTCGATATCTGGAAAACGCCTTCACATATACAACTACCACCACTCCCTTTTAAAACTCTCATTAATACCTTTAATTTGATACCCATATCGTACAAACTCATTCTAGAGTCACCCCTGGTCCACCTTTATGGCGATATTTCGAAAAGGCGAACACCTATAGAACGAAGGCCCACTCCCTTTTAAAATACTCATTAGCACCTTTCATTTGATACCCATATCGTACAAACAAAGTCTAGAGTCACCCCTGGTCCAGAAAGGCCCACTCCCTCTTACAATACTCATTAACTCCTTTCATTTGATACCCATATTGCACAAACGAATTCTAGAGTCACCCCTGGCCCACCTTTATAGCGATATCTCGAAACGGCTTCCACCTATGGAACTAAGGATTACTCCCTTTTAAAATACTCATTAACACCTTTCATTTGATACCAATATCGTACAAACGCATTCTAGAGTCACACCTGGTCCATCTTTGTGGCGATATCTCGAAAAGGCGTCCACCTATAGAACTTAGGCCCACTCCCTCTTAAAATACTCATTAACTCCTTTCGTTTGATACCCATATTGCACAGACGAATTCTAGAGTCACCCCTGGTCCACCTTTATGGCGATATCTCGAAAAGGGGTCCACCTATAGAACTAAGCCCCACGCCCTTTTAAAATAATCATTAACACCTTTCATTTGATACCAATATCGTACAAACGAATTCTAGAGTCACCCCTGCTCCACCTTTATGGCGATATCTCGAAAAGGGTTCCACCTATAGAACTAAGCCCCACGCCCTTTTAAAATAATCATTAACACCTTTCATTTGATACCAATATCGTACAAACGCATTCTAGATTCACCCCTGGTCCACCCTTATTGCGATATCTCGAAAAGGCGTCCACCTATAGAACTAAGGCCCAGTACGTTTTAAATAATCATTAACATCTTTCACTTGATACACATGTCATACAAACACATACCAGGGTTACCATAGGTTCATTTTGTTAAATGGTGATTTTCCCTTATTTTGTCTCCAAAGCTCTCAGCTGAGTATGTAATGTTCGGTTACACCCGAACTGAGCCTTCCTTACTTGTTTAAATTTGAAGTTTTTCCTATTTATTGTTATAAATATACTTGAGAAATGAAATACCATTGATATAAAGCTTTCTTTGCAAAGATATAGCTTATTTTATTCGTCCACGACCCTCTAAAATCTTTTATATGAAAGTTGGCATCCTTAACCGATTTCGTTAGTTTTTCTTCAAAGCTTTCCTTATAATAAAGGCCAGCTCTCTGCCGAATTTTGTTACGATAGGTTTAACAATTTTTGAATTATGATTAATAATATTTGTAAAATTGATTTTATCACAACTGGGCGGTGCCACGCCCATTTTAAAAAAGTTTGCCAAATTTTTATGAAGAGTCTCAATATCAGACCTCACGTCAAATTTCAAGTATTATTTAATAAATAATCAGATTTTTTGTGTTTTCCAAAATGTTATATAAAATGTGGGCGTGGTTATCATCCGATTTCACTTATTTTCAATAGCAATCTATTTTGGGTCCAGATATGCTCGTGTACCAAATTTCATGAAGATATCTCAATATTTACTCAAGTTATCGTGTTAACGGACAGACGGACGGACGGACATGGCTCAATCTAATTTTTTTTCGGTTCTGATGATTTTGATATATGGAAGACTATATCTATTTCAATTTCTTTATACCTGTACAATCAACCGTTACCCAATCAAAGTTAATACTCTGTGCAAAGCACTCTGAGTATAAAAACAATTGTATAAAGCAATATGAGCATGTCTCGCTACAACAATCAATGGACAAGGGAACGCTGCAAGGCGGGAATATTACATCTACTGTACACGCCTGTTATCAAACTACTACACGTGCGGTTCGACAAAGTACCCCTCAAACATGAGGCGTACGCAAAGTTGAGATAGAAAGATATTTTTTTGTTAAATAAAAGGTAAAAAGTCCCAAATTAGCTACAATCTAAGCTAAGAGGACCAGTCGAAGAAACCTTGCACAAAATATCGTGGATACTCGACCTGAAGAAGAGAATGAAGAAGGTCTCTACGGCATTTTATTAATGTAAATTAATGCTGAGGTGTACTTTCTATCTCTCATTCGGTATTTACAGCAATTCTATATTTATTACTATAGAGTCGTAGGTTGGTGGACAGCCATCAAAAAAGAACCTACCTCATAAAGTTTGAAGCGGTATGCAAGTTATCAATGCTTAGCTTTGCGGAAGCTCTGAATACAACCCTGACGTCTGCGTTGTGTGTCGTTCTGCACTTTTCACCTGTAGACCTTTTTTCAACAACTACAGCGATGTTCAGGAAAGGGTCGAGCACATTTTGTGCTTGTGCCTCACGCCCGGGAGGGTAAGATTTCGGCTATAAGGAGTGGCACAGTTATCAGATCTAGAAATACCAAGTAGCATTAATCTTAGAAAGCGTTAAGTGTTTTGCTAGAGGACGAAGTTATTTTATAACAAAAGTCATTATTTCTAATAGGGTTTATCAGTGATTTCGTTTAGCCAACTTTGCTAGCACTATGGACGAATTCAGTTTTTGTGTGGTCCATTCGGAGAGAATAGTTTTACCTAACCTAACTTAGGGATGGATTTCTACGGCGAAATATAATATAACTTGTTTCTTATTTTAATAGCTGTTTTCCTTGTTTTTGGGAAGTTTGTATCTTAGTGTGATCTGATTGGAGGCTTAAAGGGACACAACGGTAGAATGAGAATACCTTTTCTAAAAGAAGAATCAATTTTTTTTTTTAAAGCTGAGCTATTTTTAACTTTCTTTAACAGTGTAAGAGCTCACATAACGACAGTCTCCGAAGAGATTTTAGGCCGAGCCTCTCTTCCAATTTGTATCGTCCTTCTTCAAATTTTTCCTACAAATTCATGCCGACTTCGAACAGCATCTGCAAGGCAGGTGACTTTTCACCGATAAGCGTTACATGGCAGAAATAAGCTCGGTGTCGTTGACAAATCACTGCCGAGGGGTGACCCTGATACAAAAACTTTTTTTGTATGATATACGTTGTTTTAAATGAACACAAATGTCCTTCACTTAGTATCGCACATTTTATTTGGAAAAAATCAAACACTTAAAGGCGAAGCACATTTATCACAAGTCATAACAACAAGTCTTAACTCACGCCATCGAAAAGTTTGTAGAAAGCGCTTAAAATCTCGATTGTAAATGTCAAATATACACAACTAGCATTCGAAATCAGCAATGGAAATATGAACCATTGAACATTATTAAAATCGTTAATTGTTAGCGTTTATTTAGTAGGCATAGAATACTAACAATATGTAATTTATTTTGCGAATCATTCTGTCTCGACTTAGGCGATTATGACTATTGACAACAGATATATCTGTGAGTAGTTACAATCATATAAGTACCTTAGCTCTAGATTTTCAAAATTTTTATCATTGATATTTTAGTTCTCTTGTTGCGGTTTCTCTTCATTATCACCTTTTCGAAGTGAATCCAAAAATTTTGTATTAGTACCATCAACTGGCATTTCTTGGACCAGTGGATTTTTATTGCCTGTACTTTCAACTGCTATCTCCTGAGCTGGCTGAGTTTTATTTTCACTACTTTCAATTGACGTCTCTTGATCTGGCATCTCTTGAGGTGGCTGAATATTATTTTCATCAGCTGTTGTTGAATTTAACTTATCATCTTTCTTATCTGTTGTTGAATTTAACTTATCATCTTTCTCAGAGTATATGCCATACTAATAAACATAAATAATAAATATATATTTATCTAAATAAATGAGAATATATCATCACTTACATCTATCTGTAGTTTCGTTGGCAAACCAAAAATTTGTTCAACCTTCGAGCCTAAATCGATCAATAATTTATAATATTCCTCCCATAATTTATCGGAAGTTTCAGTATTTATTTGTAGGACTTCGGTATTTGATGCTTCGGATGGTTCGTCATCAATTTTTATTACTGCTTCATTAATTACTTTCTGGGCTTTGACAGTAGCAACAGCAAAGATGATAGTCAATGCTATAAAAAATATTGTTGATAAATTCATTATTTTAGTGAATAAAATCTGCGGTAGTAAAACTTCAATAGGCCTGGATCTACTAAGCTTATTGCACTAATTTCGGTTTAGAGGTCACGCGCTATTTTATATATCATGGGTAAGAAAATTTACATTCGTGTGATTTGACTAATTATATACTTAGTTGTGAAATTTATGAACAAAGTTTATATTGGTTTAATATTTTGTATACTATGCAATATATTAAAATCTTATGATGGACTAAATTGTTGCAATCGCCATCGTCATGAAAAATATCATCAGAATGGTGGGTAATATAACAGTAAAATACTAGCTTAGTCGGCATTGTCCTGTTCTATATTTGAAAAGTAGACCTCCCCTACCTCTATCAATCTCTACAAAATCGAATAGAATAGGACTTTAGCACTTTGCGTCTAGTCCGCTTTCGTATTCCCTTCCTTATGTTATTCCCTTCATCTCCACTTCCATCTCATATCATACTAATTTTTCCCCTCATTCCCAAATACATTCCTACTCCCACTCCTCCTCATTCTCACTCTCATTCTAGTTCTTGTTCCCACTTCCACACGGTCTAACTCTCTCACCAAAGTTGCGTCATATATGGAATATATATACCAAACACTGGATACCACCTTCAAAATAATACAGAGAAATCACAAATTTAATTTTTTGTGTCAAAACTTCCCTCCCTCGTACTCATACTATCACGCCCCCTAATCCTCCCAATTAGATTAGCTCATATATAAATCTACTTACAGAGTCTACATATTTTAGCGATTTCTTGGAAATTGTTGCTTATTCTGTACCTTCTGTTAGCGGTCGAGTCTCTAATCTTTCCAATAAATAACTCAAATATTCAGTATGGCACAAAGTTATCTTTATTACACTACTGAGGTAGTAGTACTTGAAAATTAAAATGCTCGCGTGCTTCACTTACCACGTTTAAACGTCAAACTAATTGACTACTTCCTAGCTTGCGCTGCTTTATTATTCTCATTTGCCTCGTTCGCAGAGTCAAGACTCTTCACAATCAGGTTTCTCGAATGTTGCTTAGTTATTTCTAGTTCTTGTGTTTCATATTGAATTACCCCTGCATCTCTTGTTCTCTGTTGTCTTCTATGTATATGTATGTATACGTCTGTGTAATTGCGTTCTATATTGCTAGGTACATGTTTGTCAACATTTACTATCAGTAGCATAGTGACGTGTCGAAACTACCAACATTCGCCACAATATACCAAATATTGCATACCTCGTTCTAATAATTATTAAAATATACCGAATTAAAATTTTTGTTTCATGTCTTTGGAGAAAAATCTTTCCAGATATTTATAAGATATAATCGAAACAGCTGTCGCTTTTTCTAATAACTCATCGACTTTGATACAAAATCGATAATTCGTCTAAATCGATAACGGTAACGGTTAATATCAATAACAAGCCGTCTTTCCTTTGAAAAAAAACTCAATAGCACGGCGCGTGCTATCGATACGGTACTGGTTTCTCTTCTCTTTTCTTCTCTTCTCTTCTCTTCTCTTCTCTTCTCTTCTCTTCTCTTCTCTCTCTCTTCTCTTCTCTTCTCTTCTCTTCTCTTCTCTTCTCTTCTCTTCTCTTCTCTCTTCTCTTCTCTTCTCTTCTCTTCTCTTCTCTTCTCTTCTCTTCTCTTCTCTTCTCTTCTCTTCTCTTCTCTTCTCTTCTCTTCTCTTCTCTTCTCTTCTCTTCTCTTCTCTTCTCTTCTCTTCTCTTCTCTTCTCTTCT